>NW_027467547.1:72500-165000 GCF_046742065.1 Oratosquilla oratoria
TTCATCACGTGTCTAGTCCAGTTCGACGGAAAACATTCGACCGTTTTGTAACCGCCCTCACCTGCTTTGCATTTCCTTGCACTCAATTAGACTTGTAATTCCTCCCAAGTATTTTCAATTTCACGCTTTCCCGAGTCCTCCCACAGTGGGCCGAAAAAAAACTTCGAGCGAGATCCATCCCACAGACGGGCAAAACACGGCACACTGAATGAATTTGCAATTCAAACCCGCGAAACTCTCTCTCCCTCGTTAATATCCCAGATGAGGACTTAAATTTTCGTCCAGACTCGAATGCTGATTAGCTCCTTTGTCATTCCAAGTACAACGTAGCCATTGAAAAGGAGTGTCTTGGAATGATTTGTTCTCTTTGTGCATTTACACAATCTGAGTTGTGTAAATAGGTCTGGCACAATAATAAGAATAACATTGTTTTGTGTTTACACAAACTGAGTTTTTTTTTTTTTTTTTTTTTTTTAATATGCAAAATCTAATAGGGAGAAAAAAAAAACTGGGCGCAAAAATGTCGGCCATGCTGATAAGAATTTGCGTTGTGAAGGTGGAAAAAGAAGTCACGGGTCTAGTTCCGAGTTTCTGAGTTTATTCCTGACCGGTTTCGCTCTAAGCTTCTTCACATTCCTCTGAAGAAGCATAGAGTAAAACCGGTCAGGAATAAACCGGTTTCGCTCTAAACTTATTCACATTCCTCTGAAGAAGCATAGAGCGAAACCGGTCATGAATAAACTCAGAAACTCGGAACTCAACCCGTGACTTCTTTTTCCACCTTCATCAACTTGTCACAATGTACCAGAATTTGCGTTGTATATATATTCTTTTCTCTTTCAGTAATAAAGATCTATTAAGGGGAAAACCATGGGCACAGAAATATCTGCCATAATAGGGTGCCGTAATATTCGGACAACACAGGACTCGAACCAACGAAAGATTGCTTTCGTCTAACAAAAGGGAAAAAATGAGAACGACAGAAAAGGAGTAGGAGGGAGAGGAAGAGGAGGAGAGAGGAAAATAGAAAGAGAACGAGAGAAAAAGAGAAGGGAAAGAGAGAGAAAAGAGAAAAGTAGAGAAGGAAGAAATAGAGAAGGATAAAGAAAAAAGAGAGAGAGAATGAGACAGAGAAAGAGAGAGAAACAGCAAGCGAAAGCAAGAGAAGGAAAGATAATGAGAAAGAGAAAGCGAAAGGAAAAGAGAAAATAATAGAAAAAGAAAAAAAAAGTGATAGAGAAAAAAGAGAAAGAATGAGACAGATAAAGAGAGAAACAGCAAGAGAAAGAAAGATAATGAGAAAGATAAAGAGAAAGAAAAAGAGAATAGGATAGAAAAATAAAAAACAAAAGAGAAAGAGAGAGAGAAAGAGAGAGAGAGAGAGAGAGAGAGAGAGAGAGGGAGAGAGAGAGAGGTGGGGAGAGAGGGGGAGAGAGAGAGAGAGGAGAGAAAATGAGAAAAAAGAGAAAGAGAAAAAAGAGAAAAAGAGAAAAAGAGTGTGTGAAGAACGGGCGAGGACTCCCGAGTTCTGGCCTTGAATCTTCTTTTTCTTTTCTTTTCTTTTCTTTTTCGAAATGATGCCAAGGATCTTAAAGAGAGATTTGTGTTTATGTGTACGCATGCATACATGAATACATGCATACACACGTGTGTACACGCACGCATGCATGTATGTATATACAATCTGGCTCGTCTATGGATACTGCAGTGACACGGTTTTTACAAAGGATTACAAAGGCGGAACATACCGACAGGAGACCTTTTGGTCCATAACTAGGTCGGATGCTGAAAAAATATAATAAAAAAAGTAAATAAACAAACAAATAGATAAGTAGATAATAACATATGATAAACAGATAAATTATAATAATTTATAATAAATAATTCATAAATAGCAAAAATATAGGTAATGAATAAATGATAGGTAATAACGAATAGATAGATCAAATAAATGACAGGCATTACAGTATTATCACTCAGGTGTTTATAATAGATAATTCATAAATAAATAATAACAAATAACAAATAAATAAAAATAAAATTAATAAATAACTAAAATAAATAAATGGCATTACAGCATTATTGTTTAGATTGTTTTTCTAAATTAACCTAATCTTTTTTTTTTTTCAAAATGAAGCAAAAGTCTAACTTTGGATCGAACATTTACATACGAATTAGTCATTAAAAAGATTAATGTCTGGCAGTAAATCTTCAAACTACAGTATATTCGTCTCCATTAGGTTTCTAGATGACAGATAAGCTCTTTCGAAGTAATCGACGATGTGGGGAACTTTAAGTTGTATTCTTAGAAAAATAATTTCTTATATAAATCTTATATAAATCCTTGGAATGGTATTCATAATATATATATATATATATATATATATATATATAGATATATATATATATATATATACTCACATATACACACTATATATAAATATACTCAGTATATATATATATATAGCTCTATACTCTATATATATATATATATATCTATATATATATATATATATATATATACATATATATATATATATCCTTATATAAACATTTTCCTTCCTAGGAATTATATAAGATTTATATAAGAAAAAAAATATTATTCTTTAAGACATGTAATGGTACATTGAACTTCTAATTAGAATAGGAAAAGTGAGAATGTGTGTATAATTGTGTTTAGATGAGAATGTGTGTATAATTGTGTTTAGATAAGAATATTCCATAACTGAGATATTACAACATATATATGTATGACTCTTATTATCTAAAAGATGAGAATAATTAAAACTATAAACACTATCATCGTGGACGTAGAGAAATTTGTTTATCTGTTCATATCAATTTATCTATCTAATGATTCATTCATGAATTTATTCATTTATTTATTAATTTGTCTATTCATCATATACTTAAACTTATATATCTATTTGTTTAGTAGACTATCAATAACATTATTCATTTACGCATTAATTTATTTATTCATCTATTTTACAAAGGCGGAGCATGCCGACAGGAGACCTTTTGGTCCATATCTAGGTCGGATGCGAAAAAATCATAATAATATTAAAATAATAAATAAAAACTATAACAATGTAAATAACAGATGAAATACATAAATAAATGCATAGGTATAGTTAAATAATAAACAAACAGGTAAATAGTAAATAATAATAAATTGACATATAACTAATGATAATGATATAACTATTCATCCATTCGTCCATTTATTTATTCATTTATTTACTTATGCATTTATTTTGAACGTAGGGAGAGACCCTTCTTCAGCAGTGAAAGACTATTTGCTCAATTTTAATTATTCTTTAATTGCTTTAACTATTCATTTATTCACTTCCTCAATTCCTCTTTTGTTTTCTTTGCAGCAGAAGAATCTCTTTGGACGATTTACAGAGATAGATAGATAGACAGAGGGGAAGAGAAAGAGAGAGAGAGAAAGAGAGAGGAAGGAGGGAGAAAGGGAGCAAGAGAGGGAGGGAGAGAGAGAGAGAGAGAGAGAGAGAGAGAGAGAGAGAGAGAGAGAGAATGGGGGGAATAGAGAGAGGGGGAGAGAGAGAGACAGGGAGAGAGAGAGAGAGAGAGAGAGAGAGAGAGAGAGAGAGAGAGAGAGAGAGAGAGAGAGAGAGAGAGAGAGAGAGAGAGAGAGAGAGGGAGAGAGACAAGGGGGAGAGGGGAAAGAGAGAGAGAGAGAGATAGAGAGAGAGGGGGGAATAGAGAGAAGGGGAGAGAGACAGAGACAGGGAGAGAGAGAGAGAGAGAGAGAGAGAGAGAGAGAGAGAGAGAGAGAGAGAGAGAGAGAGAGAGAGAGAGAGAGAGACAAGGGGGAGAGGGGAAAGAGAGAGAGAGAGGGAGAGAGACAAGTGGGAGATAGAGAGGGAGAGAGAGAGAGAGAGAGAGAGAGAGAGAGAGAGAGAGAGAGAGAGAGAGAGAGACTGTTGCTGTCTGCACATCACGTACAGGCGAGAGAGCGTAACAATGGGCACAGCAAACCCTCGGCCATTCATCTGTCGGACTCCGCCGACAACGCCTCCAGCACCTTTTTTGTTCCCGTCCTACGTCGTCCTCGCTAGTGTAGCTACAGACTTGAAGGGAAACGCAAACAAAGAAATACAAAGAGAATGGTGTTCTTTGAAGAAGAGGATTTTTTTTCTTTTTTTTTTTTTTTGCTATCAGGCTTCATTGGAATATTGATTCCCTGTACTATCGTGGGAACTACACTGACAGCTGACTAGATCTAGTCTAAAGCTAGTTTTCGTGGTTACCTTATCTTGTCTGTTCATTGGGACTACTTCTTTACCTTTAAATAATTTGTTTTGGCTAACGCCAGCATGTACCAATGTTTTTTATTTATTCATTTATCTATTTATCTATATATTTATTCATCTATTTACTTATTTATTCAATCATTCGTTTATTTATCTATTCTCAATTTTCCATATTGTAAGGTGATTTGGCTGAGCCAAAAAATTACTTGACTTACCTCGGGAGAAGGAGGGTGATCTAATAGAGGTATTCAAATGGGTGAAGGGTTTTCACAAAGGTGATGCAGTCAAGGCCATCATATTAAGATAGCAGTCAAGCTTTCGTAATTATATATTCAAGTTGAACAAATTTAGGTTTAAGAAGTAAATAGGCAAGAACTCACAGTCAACTAGAACTAGTCTAAAGCGAGTTTTCGTGGTTAACTTATCTTCATCAGGACAACTTCTTCACCTTTAAATAGTTTGTTTTGGCTAACGCCAGTATGTACTAGTTTACCAATAGAGTGGTTAACGAGTGGAATAGACTTAGGAACCATGCGTTAAGCGCTGAAACAATTGGTCGTTTTAAGAGAAGATAGTTCTATGGGTAGGGATGATAGGTGGTCATGAATATGGAACTGCCTAGTGTAGGCCATATGGTCTCCTTCACTTTTATGTTCTTAGAAGATCCCCAGTCGCCTCACTTTGCCACATTTACTCACGAGAACAACGTGGCCCAATTCCATCTTAAGTTTTTCACCTCTTTCTTCCAAAGTACAAAGTTAATGAGCTATAACTTTTCATAACTAAAACTCGTCAAGTGACAATTGATCTTATTCAAATGAGCGTTTGTGTCAAGGCTAAATTTGTCTTAAGTCTTTGCGATAAAACGTTTAGGAGATGTAAAACGTGTCAAAAGCACGTCCTTCTTGTATAGTTATGCAATTTTTTTTTTTTTTTTTTTTTTTTTTTTTTTTTGCTATGAGGCTTCATTGGAATATTGATTCCCTGCACTATTGTGGAAACTACACTGGTAGCTGACTAGCACTAGTCTAAAGCTAGTTTTCGTGGTTACCTTATCTTGTCCGTTCATTGCGACTACTTCTTCCCCTTTAAATAATTTGTTTTGGCTAACGCCAGTATGTACCACTGTTTTTTATTTATTCATTTATCTATTTATCTATATATTTATTCATCTATTTACTTATTTATTCATTCATTCGTTTATTTACCTATTCTCAATTTTCATATTGTAAGGTGATTGGCTGAGCCAAAAAATGCCTTGACTTACCACGGGAGAAGGAGGGTGATCTAATAGAGGTATTCAAATGGGTGAAGGGTTTTCACAAAGGTGATGCAGTCAAGGCCATCATATTAAGATAGCAGTCAAGCTTTCGTAATTATATATTTAAGTTGGACAAATTTAGGTTTAAGAAGGGGATAGGCAAGAACTGGTTTACCAATAGAGTGATTAACGAATGGAATACTCGTAGACTTAGTAACCATGTAGTTAGTGAGCTCCGAAACAATTGGTCGTTAGAGAGGATAACTTTATGGGTAGGGATGACAGGTGGTCATGGACATGGAACTGCCTAGTGTAGGCCTTATGGTCTCCTTCATTCTTGTGTTCTTAGAAGATCCCCAGTCGCCTAACTTTGCCACATTTACTCACGAGAACAACGTGGCCCAATTCCAACTTAGGTTCTTCAGCTCTTTCTTCCAAAGTAGAAAGTTACTGAACCAGAACTTTTCATAATTTAAACTCGACAAGTGACAATTGATCTTATTCAAATGAGCGTTTGTGTCGAGGCCAAATTTGTCTTGAGTCTTTGGGGAAATTTTTTTAAGAGATGCAAAACTCGTCAAAAGCATCCTTGGGATGTTGACGTGCTTCTTGTGTAGTTATGCACACATCTTGGTAAGAAGATTACGTATGTAAAGTTTTTTTATTTTAACATGGGCATAACAAAATTATGGGCTATGACGGTAGAGGCCTTTTATGAGCGCACAGATCAAATTCAAGGGCAAGGTTTTATAGCACTTTTTGACACTCAAATGTGTGTAAAGGAACCTTATATTTATTTGATTTGGTTCCAGTTTTTTTATTGGGACTGTGGGCTTTTCAATAATATCCAAAGTTGCTACGGTGCTGACGCCATCCGTAGTTCTGCCCTTGACCGTAGTTACAAACGTAATTATGAAGGGCCTGGTAGTCACAGTAGTTTCTGGGCCTCCCGTTGTTCACGTATCGCCCATGAAGGTTTCCATATTGGGCGTAAAATTCCCGAAGCTGATGGACGCCGTTGATCTGGGCCCGTGGAAGTCCTCTCCTGCCACAGGGTCTGTGTTGCCTCTTCTGTGGACTTACGACCTCTTTGACCTCGGTGGGCTCGTTCGTCGAGGTTTCCTGCTCTTCTCCTGTTTGTGCCTCTTCTGAGATCCCTTCTGAAGAACCTTCTCTTGGTCTTCTTTCTTGTTCAGCTTCTGGGCCGGAAGCTTCTGCTGATGGGGACTCAACGGCCTCACAGGTTTCTTCTTGCAGGCACTGTCGTCGAGGTGAATGGGCTTCCACTTCTGTCAAAGCTTCTCTTACTTCGAAGACTTCGTTTTCCACGAAGTCTTCTGCCGCTTCCTTCAAGGTGGTTTCCTCGTCCTTTTGTGGGTGCTGCAGCTGCAGATAGCACAGGACTTTCCTCAAGGTTCTGCGGCATCCTGCTGCCAACGCCTTGCCAAAGCGACGAAGTTCGTTGATCATTCTTGGCTCTTGAAGATCGCTTTGGACAATCTTCTTGTGGACTTCGAAAAGCATCAAGACCTCTTGAGGAGAAAATGCAAGAAACCAGATTACGCTCTTGAGGTGGCGGTGCATTAGGTATTTCTCGCAAGCATGCTAATTACTTTTGCTATTCTATTTGATTAGAAACGACTTTAGATACGATTTCTTTATAGTTCCAAATGTCAAATTACTCTTGTGTCATACAGTGAGAAACTGAATGACGAAATAAGAGAAATTAAACCTAAAATACTAATGATAGACAGTGATGAGCTGTTTTTACAGAAGTCTAGAATATTTAACCGAAGTCGTTTATGCCCAAACGAAGTAGCAAAAGCAAGTAGCAAAAGCAAGTAGCATGCTAGCCTAGTGTGCCGCCAGCTTTACGGTCAGTGAGGACGTTCACCTAACACGTTCACACACACCATCACTCATTCATACGTTCACACATGAAATATAAATTGACACTTGATGACCGAAATAGATTTTATTTTTCCGTGGTTTTGCGGGGCTGGTACCTGCTCGGGCCTCAACTTTGCCGATAGTCCGGACCTGTTACAAAGGATTACAAAGGCGGAGCATGCCGACAGGAGACCTTTTGGTCTATAACTAGGTCGGATGCGGAAAAAATATAATAATGACAAACAAATAAAAATAAATAGATAACAATTATAATAATATAAATAATAATAAATAGAATAAATAAATGCATAGGTATCGTTAAATAATAAACAGACAGGTAAATGGTAAATAATAATAAATTGACACATAACTAATAAACGGTGAGCCCAACAAGGAATGACACTGCAGTGACAAAAAAAAAAAAAAAAAAAAAAAAAAAACCAGTTTGGGCGTTTCATTTTGGTTGACGCCAGGCAATTTTACTCGCCTTTGCGAAACCTCACTTCACCTTAGGTGGTCAAGTTGCCCCTGGCTATTGCACATTCGTCATAAGTGATGTTTCAAGTGCAATATCCATTTTTGTCGCAATATTCCCAACAAGGCTCTCGACTTTTGTTGATTCATTTTGTTTGCACCTATCTACTATTTCATTCATTCATATATTACCATAACTTTATGCTATAATAAATAAATATCCTTATCTGAAAGTTGACACCTTGACGTGGTGGATAGGCTTGAGAACTTTAATGACTACAAAATCTCAGCAGGGTCACCCATGTCGGACAATGAATCAACTAATCGAGAAAACGACAGGATACAATGTACCTCTTTGCTTAACTTTTGTAGATTACGAGAAGTCCTTTGACTCGGTAGAACAAATACTAAATACTAAACTAGCTACGCAAGAAGGGTACAAACGAACATGTCGTAAGGGTTCTAGGAAAGATTTAAGTGAAAGGTACCGTTGTAATTCGACTACATAAAGATACGGAAAGATAAAGATCGAGAAAGGAGTAAGGCGAGGCGATACAATTTTACCCAAGCTAATTACAGCTTACTTGAAAGACATTTTCAGAAGGTCGAATTGGGAAGAAAAAGATTTGAAGATTAATGGCGAATATTTTAATCACCTAACATTTGTGGGTGACATTATCCTTATTTCAGAAAGAGCAGAAAACTTGCAAGATATGCCGAGTGATCCTAACAAGGAAAGTCTTACAGTGGGCTGAATAAGAGGAAAAAAGAAAATAAAATTCAACACGAAAGTTAAAAAAAGAGAGATTATAATCGATGGTGAGAGTCTTGAAGAAGCTGAAGAGTATAATTATTTAAGGCAAAGGGTGAAAGTGACTTAAGCTTATGATAATGAAATAAAAAAGCATATTACAATTGGTTGGATTTTGTTTGCTATGTGTAAGGGCATCACGAGAGACACTACCTTTATGTTTGAAGCTCAAAGCCTACAATGGATGCATAATGTCAGCCGTTATATACGGATGTGAAACTTGAAAACTTACGAGGGTCATGAATTCCATACACAGGTATGGAATGCACAGAGGAGAATAGAGAGACCAATGGTGGAAATAACGCTGAGAGACATAAAGAGAGCAAGTTGGGTGAGAGAACAGACTTAAATGAAAGATATTGTGGAAGCTATAAAAGAGAGGGAGCAGAATTGTGCAGGTAAATTGTGAATAAATGTTGAGCAATTCAGCGAGTGTGTTACTGAATGGACGCCGCGAGATGGGAAGCGTGCAAGAGGAACACCAGACAGAAGGTGGAGAGACGAGACTGAGGTATAGTGGAAAGACAGGGAGAGGGTGACAGAAAACGGAAGAAGGAAGAAGCGATGAAGAGTAAAAAAAAAAATCCATTTGTATTTCTTTATTCATTTTTGCTAGGAGGTTTTATTAGAACATTGATTACCTACCTATCGTGTAAACTAAACTCACAGTCCACTAGAACTAGTCTAAAGCGAGTTTTCGTGGTTAACTTATCTTCATCAGGACAACTTCTTCACCTTTAAATAGTTTGTTTTGGCTAACGCCAGTAAGTACTAGTTTACCAATAGAGTGGTTAACGAGTGGAATAGACTTAGGAACCATGCATTAAGGATTACAAAGGCGGAGCATGCCGACAGGAGACCTTTTGATCCATATCTAGGTCGGATGCAAAAAAAAAAAAAAATCATATTAATAATAAATTAAAACTATAATAATGTAAACATAAATAAAATACATAAATAAATGCATAGGTATAGTTGAATAACAAAGAAAAAGGTAAATAGTAAATGATTATAAATTGACATATAACTAATGATAAATGAAAATCAGACAGACAAATTATAACAAAACAAAAACAAATAATATAAGATAAATTATAATCATTACAGCATCTTACTTAGGTATTTATCTAAATGATTCTTAAAGCTTCGAACTGAACTACATTGCACTACCTGTGCAGGAAGTTTATTCCATTCATTAACTACACGGTTGGCAAAGTTGTTTCTACCTACTTCCAAATTGAATCTATTTCCGGACAGCTTGAGACCATTGTTTCTTGTCTGATTCTCATTCAATGTGAAAATTTGGTCACTTTTGATGTTGTCAATTCCCTTTAGAATCTTAAAGACCTGTATCAAGTCACCTCTGAGTCTACGCTTTTTTAGGGAAAACAGATTCATGTGCTTAAGTCGATTTTCGTATGATTTATTTTTGATATTTGGAATCAGTTTTGTGGCTCGCCGTTGTACTTTTTCCAGTCTATCAATGTCTTTAATGAGATTCGGTGACCATACGGAAACAGCATATTCCAAATGTGGACGAACTAACGATTTATATAGCTTGTTAATGAGTGATGGACTTTTGAAATCAAAAGATCGCGCAATCAATCCCAGAATCTTATTTGCTTTCTCAGAGGCTGAAATACACTGCTTGGATGATTTGAGGTCGTTACTGATAATTACGCCGAGATCTTTTTCACTATCCACTTTTGTTAACGAATTTCCAAATA
Organism: Oratosquilla oratoria; assembly: GCF_046742065.1. Lineage (NCBI taxonomy): Eukaryota > Metazoa > Arthropoda > Malacostraca > Stomatopoda > Squillidae > Oratosquilla > Oratosquilla oratoria. Next base: position 82,944 of record NW_027467547.1, read on the forward strand.
ACTTGTAATCGTACATACTGTTATTTTTACCTGTGTGCATTACCTTGCATTTACTTGTGTTAAATTTCATTAGCCACTTTTCAGACCATTGCTGTAATTGATCTAAATCTTCTTGAATATCTAATTGGTTTGAGTGATCATTTGCCACTCCGCACAGTTTTGTATCATCAGCAAATTTGGAAACAGTAGATTTTAGTCCATGGTCTATATCATTTATATATACTATGAATAGAAGTGGTCCAAGAACGGAACCCTGAGGAACTCCACTTGCAACACTTTTCCATCCAGAAGTTTTTCCATTTAAAACAACTCTCTGTTTTCGACCTTTCAACCAATTACTAGTCCAACCTAATAGGCTACCACTTATTCCATGCAAAGCTAATTTAGTAAGTAGTCTTTCGTGTGGGACGGTATCAAAAGCTTTTGCAAAGTCTAGATATATTAAATCTATATTGTTTCTTTTGTCATAATTCGAGATAACTGTGTTGTAGAATTCGAGTAAGTTAGTCACGCAAGAACGTTTCCGTCTGAAACCATGCTGGCTATCATTTATCAAACGGTTACTTTCTAAATGATATTCGATATCATCTCTGATGATAGTTTCCATTATTTTTCCTACGATCGAAGTCAAACTTATAGGCCTATAGTTATTTGGTTTCTTTTTGTCACCTTTTTTGAATATGGAAGTAACGTTAGCTAGCTTCCATTCTCTTGGGACATCTCCGGATATGATGGATTTCTTGAAAATAATTTCTAATGGAACAACAATCTCATTTTTCATTTCCTTTAAGATTCTTGGATGCCAACCGTCAGGCCCTGGTGTTTTATTAACTTTGAGTTTGTCTATACACCTTTTAATTTTTTCTTTTGTTATATTTACCGTAGTGAGTAAGTTTACCCCAGACTTTTCACAGGTTTCAGTTTGGAATTCACTTTGAGGTGTTTCGTTTACGAATACCGAGCTAAAATAATTGTTTAAGATATTACACATTCCTTCATTTGAATATTCAAGTTGACCGTCAGCAGATAATAGTGGACCAATGTGATTCCTAATAACCTTTTTATCTCTAATGTAACTATAGAATTCTTTGGGATTCTCTTTGGATTTATCAGCGATGTTCATTTCGTATTGTCGTTTTCTTTTTCTTATTGTCTTTTTTAAATCTCTCTGTATTGATACATAACTTTCATAGTCATTAGATGCACCCGAGCACTTATATTTCTTATAAGCCTGTCTCTTTTTAGCAATACTTTTTTCAGTTTCTTTGTCGAGCCACTTTGGGCGAGCCTGATTTGGGGGACGTCTGTCCTTAAAAGGAATGTAAGTTTGAATCATCTTAGTGAGCGTATTTTGAAATATTTCCCACATCTGATCTACAGGCCTTTCGTTTAATTTTGCCTCCCAATCTGTAAGCTGAAGCTCCTGACGTAGTTCTATGAACTGAGCTTTACTGAAATCGGGTATTTTAGAAGCACAAGTATCTATTCTAAAATTGTTTAGGAGTTTGAATCTGACTAAATTGTGATCGCTATTTGCAACAGATTCACCGACTTCTACATCAGTTACCATGCTTTCGCGGCTAGTGACCAATAAATCGAGCAAGTTTCCATATCTTGTGGGCTCTTTTACATGCTGAATTAAGTAATTGTCACCAAGAAAATCAATCAAGCGACTACCTATATGGCCATGTTCAAGGGTCATCCAATCAATGTCAGTAAAATTGAAATCACCCATTATCAATAAATCCCGGTTGCAGAAACTAGACAGTTCTTAAAATAACAGTTTGTCGTCTGCTAATGATAATGTCTTTGGCCTATATATTACAGCTATATTCATTTTTTAAGCGCTGAAACAATTGGTCGTTTTAAGAGAAGATAGTTCTATGGGTAGGGATGATAGGTGGTAATGAATATGGAACTGCCTAGTGTAGGCCATATGGTCTCCTTCACTTTTATGTTCTTAGAAGAACCCCAGTCGCCTCACTTTGCCACATTTACTCACGAGAACAACGTGGCCCAATTCCATCTTAAGTTTTTCACCTCTTTCTTCCAAAGTAGAAAGTTAATGAGCTATAACTTTTCATAACTAAAACTCGTCAAGTGACAGTTGATCTTATTCAAATGAGCGTTTGTGTCAAAAATAAATTTTTTTTTTTTTTTTTTTTTTTTTTTTTTGCTAAGAGGCTTCATTGGAATATTGACTCCCTGCACTATCGTGGAAACTACACTGGCAGCTGACTAGAACTAGTCTAAAGCTAGTTTTCGTGGTTACCTTATCTTGTCTGTTCATTGGGACCACTTCTTCACCTTTAAATAATTTGTTTTGGCTAACGCCAGTATGTACCAATGTTTTTATTTATTCATTTATCTATTTATCTATATATTTATTCATTTATTTACTTACTTATTCATTCGTTTATTTATCTATTCTCAATTTTCCATATTGTAAGGTGATTGGCTGAGCCAAAAAAATCCCTTGACTTACCACGGGAGAAGGAGGGTGATCTAATAGAGGTATTCAAATGGGTGAAGGGTTTTCACAAAGGTGATGCAGTCAAGGCCATCATATTAAGATAGCAGTCTAACTTTCGTAATTATATATTTAAGTTGGACAAATTTAGGTTTAAGAAGTAAATAGGCAAGAACTGGTTTACCAATAGAGTGATTAACGAATGGAATACTCGTAGACTTAGTAACCATGTAGTTAGTGAGCTCTGAAACAATTGGTCGTTAGAGAGGATAACTTTATGGGTAGGGATGACAGGTGGTAACGGACATGGAACTGCCTAGGGTAGACCTTAAGGTCTCCTTCATTCTTGTGTTCTTAGAAGATCCCCAGTCGCCTAACTTTCCCACATTTACTCACGAGAACAACGTGGCCCAATTCCAACTTAGGTTCTTCAGCTCTTTCTTCCAAAGTAGAAAGTTAGTGAGCCAGAACTTTTCATAATTTAAACTCGACAAGTGACAATTGATCTTATTCAAATGAGCGTTTGTGTCGAGGCTAGATTTGTCTTGAGTCTTTGGGGAAGAACTTTTAAGAGATGCAAAACTCGTCAAAAGCATCCTTGGGATGTTGACGTGCTTCTTGTGTAGTTATGCATACATCTTGGTAAGAAGATTACGTATGTAAAGTTTTTTTTTTAACATGGGCATAACAAAATTATGGGCTATGATGGTAGAGGCCTTTTATGAGCGCACAGATAAAATTCAAGGGCAAGGTTTTATAGCACTTTTTGTCACTCAAATGTGTGTAAAGGAACCTTATGTTTATTCAATTTGGTTCCAGTTTTTTATTGGGACTGTGGGCTTTTCAGTAATATCCAAAGTTGCTACGGTGCTGACGCCATCCGTAGTTCTGCCCTTGACCGTAGTTACAGACGTAATTATGAAGGGCCTGGTAGTCACAGTAGTTTCTGGGCCTCCCGTTGTTCACGTATCGCCCATGAAGGTTTCCATATTGGGCGTAAAAGTCCCGAAGCTGATGGACACCGTTGATCTGGGCCCGTGGAAGTCCTCTCCTGCCACAGGGTCTGTGTTGCCTCTTCTGTGGACTTACGACCTCTTTGACCTCGATGGGCTCGTTCGTCGAGGTTTCCTGCTCTTCTCCTGTTTGTGCCTCTTCTGAGATCCCTTCTGAAGAACCTTCTCTTGGTCTTCTTTCTTGTTCAGCTTCTGGGCCGGAAGCTTCTGCTGATGGGGACTCAACGGCCTCACAGGTTTCTTCTTGCAGGCACTGTCGTCGAGGTGAAGAGGCTTCCACTTCTGTCAAAGCTTCTCTTACTTCGAAGACTTCGTTTTCCACCAAGTCTTCTGCCGCTTCCTTCAAGGTGGTTTCCTCGTCCTTTTGTGGGTGCTGCAGCTGCAGATAGCACAGGACTTTCCTCAAGGTTCTGCGGCATCCGGCTGCCAACGCCTTGCCAAAGCGACGAAGTTCGTTGATCATTCTTGGCTCTTGAGGGTCGCTTTGGACAATCTTCTTGTGGACTTCGAAAAGCATCATGACCTCTTGAGGAGAAAACGCAAGAAACCAGATTACGCTCTTGAGGTGGCGGTGCATTAGGCACTTCTCGCAAGCATGCTACTGACTTTTGCTATTCTGTTTGGTTAGAAACGACTTTAGATACGATTTCTTTATAAAGTTCCAAATGTCAAATTACTCTTGTGTCATACAGTGAGAAACTGAATGACGAAATAAGAGAAATTAAACCTAAAATACTAATGATAGACAGTGATGAGCTGTTTTTACAGAAGTCTAGAATATTCAACCGAAGTCGTTTATGCCCAAACGAAGCAGCAAAAGCAAGAAGCAAAAGCAAGTAGCAAAAGCAAGTAGCATGCTAGCCTAGTGTGCCGCCACCTCTACGGTCAGTGAGGACGTTCACCTAACACGTTCACACACACCATCACTCATTCATACGTTCACACATGAAATATAAATTGACATTTGATGACCGAAATAGATTTTATTTTTCCGTGGTTTTGCGGGGCTGGTACCTGCTCGGGCCTCAACTTTGCCGATGGTCCGGACCTGTTATAAAGGATTACAAAGGCGGAGCATGCCCACAGGAGACCTTCTGGTCTATAACTAGGTCGGATGCGGAAAAAATATAATAATGACAAACAACTAAAAATAAATAGATAACAATTATAATAATATAGATAATAATAGATACAATAAATAAATGCATAAGTATCGTTAAATAATAAACAGACAGGTAAATAGTAAATCATAATAAATTGACACATAACTAATAAACGGTGAGCCCAAGGAATGACACTGCAGTGACGATAGTAACATACAAAAAAAAAAAAAACTGACATGAGAGTCCTCTGTTAACCAATTGAAGCACTTAACCCAGTTTGTGCGTTTCGTTTTGGTTGACGCCAGGCAATTTTACTCGCCTTTGCGAAACCTCACGTTACTTTTGGTGGTCAAGTTGCCCCTGGCTATTGCGCATTCGTCATAAGTGACGTTTCAAGTGCAATATCCGTTTCTGTCGCAATATTCCCAACAAGGCTCTCGACTTTTGTTGATTCATTTCGTTTGCACCTATCTACTGTTTCATTTATTTATATATTTATCATAACTTTATGCTATAATAAATAACTATGCCTATCTGAGAGTTGACACCTTGACGTGGTGGATAGGCTTGAGAACTTTAATGACTACAAAATCTCAGCAGGGTCTCCCATGTCGGACAATGAATCTTGTAATGAATCAACTAATCGAGAAAACGACAGGATACAATATACCTCTTTGCTTAGCTTTTGTAGATTAAGAGAAATCCTTTGACTCGGTAGAACAAATACTAAATACTAAACTCGCTACGCAAGCAGGGTGCAAACGAACATGTCGTTAGGGTTCTAGAAAAGATTTATGTGAAAGGTACCGTTGTAATTCGACTACATAAAGATGCCGAAAAGATAAAGATTGGGAAAGGAGTAAGGCAAGGCGATACATTTTCACCCAAACTATTTACAGCTTGCTTGAAAGACATTTTCAGAAGGTCGAATTGGGAAGAAAAAGATTTGAAGATTAATGGCGAATATTTTAATCACCTAAGATTTGTGGGTGACATTATCCTTATTTCAAAAGAGCAGAAAACTTCCAAGATATGCCGAGTGATCCTAACAAGGAAAGTCTTACAGTGGGCTGAATAAGAGGAAAAAAGAAAAGAAAATTCAACACGAAAGTTAAAAAAAGAGAGATTATAATCGATGGTGAGAGTCTTGAAGAAGCTGAAGAGTATAATTATTTAAGGCAAAGGGTGAAAGTGACTAAAGCTCATGATAATGAAATAAAAAAGCATATTACAATTGGTTGGATTTTGTTTGCTATGTATAAGGGCATCACGAGAGACACTACCTTTATGTTTGAAGCTCAAAACATACAATGGATGTATAATGTCAGCCGTTATATACCGATGTGAAACTTGAAAACTGACGAAGGTAATGTAAACACAGGTATGGAATACCCGATTTCAGTAAAGCTCAGTTCATAGGACTACGTCAGGAGCTTCAGCTTACAGATTGGGAGGCAAAATTAAACGAAAGACCTGTAGATCAGATGTGGGAAATATTTCAAAATACGCTCACTAAGATGATTCAAACTTACATTCCTTTTAAGAACAGACGTCCCCCAAATCAGGCTCGTCCAAAGTGGCTCGACAAAGAAACTGAAAAAAGTATTGCTAAAAAGAGACAGGCTTATAAGAAATATAAGTGCTCGGGTGCATCTAATGACTATGAAAGTTATGTATCAATACAGAGATTTAAAAAAGACAATAAGAAAAAGAAAACGACAATACGAAATAAACATCGCTGATAAATCCAAAGAGAATCCCAAAGAATTACATTAGAGATAAAAAGGTTATTAGGAATCACATTGGTCCACAATTATCTGCTGACGGTCGACTTGAATATTCAAATGAAGGAATGTGTAATATGTTAAATAATTATTTTAGCTCGGTATTCGTAAACGAAACACCTCAAAGTGAATTCCAAACTGAAACCTGTGAAAAGTCTAGGGTAAATTTACTCACTACGGTAAATATAACAAAAGAAAAAATTAAAAGGTGTATAGACAAACTCAAAGTTGATAAAACACCAGGGCCTGACGGTTGGCATCCAAGAATCTTAAAGGAAATGATTTAGAAATGATTTTCAAGAAATCCATCATATCCGGAGATGTCCCAAGAGAATGGAAGCTAGCTAACGTTACTCCCATATTCAAAAAAGGTGACAAAAAGAAACCAAATAACTATAGGCCTATAAGTTTGACTTCGATCGTAGGAAAAATAATGGAAACTATCATCAGAGATGCTATCGAACATCATTTAGAAAGTAACCGTTTGATAAATGATAGCCAGCATGGTTTCAGACGGAAACGTTCTTGCGTGACTAACTTACTCGAATTCTACAACACAGTTATCTCCAATTATGACAAAAGAAACAATATAGATTCAATATATCTAGACTTTGCAAAAGCTTTTGATACCGTCCCACACGAAAGACTACTTACTAAATTAGCTTTACACGGAATAAGTGGTAGCCTATTAGGTTGGACTAGTAATTGGTTGAATGGTCGAAAACAGAGAGTTGTTTTAAATGGAAAAACTTCTGGATGGAAAAATGTTACAAGTGGAGTTCCTCAGGGTTCCGTTCTTGGGCCACTTCTATTAATAGTATATATAAATGATACAGACCATGGACTAAAATCTACTGTTTCCAAGTTTGCTGATGATACAAAACTGTGCGGAGTGGCAAATGATCACTCAAACCAATTAGATATTCAAGAAGATTTAGATCAATTACAGCAATGGTCTGAAAAGTGGCTAATGAAATTTAACACAAGTAAATGCAAGGTAATGCACACAGGTAAAAATAACAGTAAGTACGATTACAAGTTATTTGGAAATTCGTTAACAAAAGTGGATAGTGAAAAAGATCTCGGCGTAATTATCAGTAACGACCTCGAATCATCCAAGCAGTGTATTTCAGCCTCTGAAAAAGCAAATAAGATTCTGGGACTGATTGCGCGATCTTTTGATTTCAAAAGTCCATCACTCATTAACAAGCTATATAAATCGTTAGTTCGTCCACATTTGGAATATGCTGTTTCCGTAAGGTCACCGAATCTCATTAAAGACATTGACAGATTGGAAAAAGTACAACGGCGAGCCACAAAACTGATTCCAAATATCAAAAATAAATCATACGAAAATCGACTAAAACACATGAATCTTTTCTTTCCTAAAAAAGCGTAGACTCAGAGGTGACTTGATACAGGTCTTTAAGATTCTAAAGGGAATTGACAACATCAAAAGTGACCAAATTTTCACATTGAATGAGAATCAGACAAGAAACAATGGTCTCAAACTGTCCGGAAATAGATTCAATTTGGAAGTGGGTAGAAACAACTTTGCCGTGTAGTTAATGAATGGAATAAACTTCCTGCACAGGTAGTGCAATGTAGTTCAGTTCGAAGCTTTAAGAATCATTTAGATAAATACCTAAGCAAGATGCTGTAATGGTTATAATTTATCTTACATTATTTGTTTTGTCTTGTTATCTTTTGTCTGTCTGATTTTCATTTATTATTTGTTATATGTCAAATTATTATTATTTACTATTCACCTGTTTGTTTATTATTCAACTATACCTATGCATTTATTTATGTATTTTACTTGTTATTTACATTATTATAGTTTTTATTTATTATTTCATTATTTTAATTTTTTTCGCATCCGACCTAGATATGGATCAAAAGGTCTCCTGTCGGTATGCTCCGCCTTTGTAATCCTTTGTAATGGAGAGACCAATGGTGGAAATAACGCTGAGAGACATAAAGAGAGCAAGTTGGGTGAGAGAACAGACTGAAATGAAAGATATTGTGGAAGCTATAAAAGAGAGGGAGCAGAATTGTGCAGGTAAATTGTGAATAAATGTTGAGCAATTCAGCGAGTGTGTTACTGAATGGACGCCGCGAGATGGGAAGCGTGCAAGAGGAACACCAGACAGGTGGAGAGACGAGACTGAGGTATAGTGGAAAGACAGGGAGAGGGTGACAGAAAACGGAAGAAGGAAGAAGCGATGAGGAGTAAAAAAAAAAATCCATTTGTATTTCTTTATTCATTTTTGCTAGGAGGTTTCATTAGAACATTGATTACCTACCTATCGTGTAAACTAAACTCACAGTCAACTAGAACTAGTCTAAAGCGAGTTTTCGTGGTTAACTTATCTTCATCAGGACAACTTCTTCACCTTTAAATAGTTTGTTTTGGCTAACGCCAGTATGTACTAGTTTACCAATAGAGTGGTTAACGAGTGGAATAGACTTAGAAACTATCCGTTAAGCGCTGAAACAATTGGTCGTTTTGAGAGAAGATAGTTCTATGGGTAGGGATGATAGGTGGTAATGAATATGGAACTGCCTAGTGAAGGCCTTATAGTCTCCTTCATTCTTGTGTTCTTAGAAGATCCCCAGTCGCCTCACTTTGCCACATTTACTCACGAGAACAACGTGGCCCAATTCCATCTTAAGTTTTTCACCTCTTTCTTCCAAAGTACAAAGTTAATGAACTACAACTTTTCATAACTAAAACTCGTCAAGTGACAATTGATCTTATTCAAATGAGCGTTTGTGTCAAGGCTAAATTTGTCTTAAGTCTTTGCGATAAAACGTTTAGGAGATGTAAAACGTGTCAAAAGCATCCTTTGGATGTTGACGTCCTTCTTGTATAGTTATGCATATATATATATTTTTTTTGCTATGAGGCTTCATTGGAATATTGATTCCCTGCACTATCGTGGAAACTACACTGGTAGCTGACTAGAACTAGTCTAAAGCTAGTTTTCGTGGTTACCTTATCTTGTCTGTTCATTGGGACCACTTCTTCACCTTTAAATAATTTGTTTTGGCTAACGCCAGTATGTACCAATGTTTTTTTATTTATTCATTTATCTATTTATCTATATATTTATTCATTTATTTACTTATTTATTCATTAATTCGTTTATTTATCTATTCTCAATTTTCCATATTGTAAGGTGATTGGCTGAGCCAAAAAATGCCTTGACTTACCACGGGAGAAGGAGGGTGATCTAATAGAGGTATTCAAATGGGTGAAGGGTTTTCACAAAGGTGATGCAGTCAAGGCCATCATATTAAGATAGCAGTCAAGCTTTCGTAATTATATTTGAAGTTGGACAAATTTAGGTTTAAGAAGTAAATAGGCAAGAACTGGTTTACCAATAGAGTGATTAACGAATGGAATACTCGTAGACTTAGTAACCATGTAGTTAGTGAGCTCTGAAACAATTGGTCGTTGGAGAAGATAACTTTATGGGTAGGGATGACAGGTGGTCATGGACATGGAACTGCCTAGTGTAGGCCTTATGGTCTCCTTCATTCTTGTGTTCTTAGAAGATCCCCAGTCGCCTAACTTTGCCACATTTACTCACGAGAACAACGTGGCCCAATTCCAACTTAGGTTCTTCAGCTCTTTCTTCCAAAGTAGAAAGTTAGTGAGCCAGAACTTTTCATAATTTAAACTCGACAAGTGACAATTGATCTTATTCAAATGAGCGTTTGTGTCGAGGCCAAATTTGTCTTGAGTCTTTGGGGAAATTTTTTTAAGAGATGCAAAACTCGTCAAAAGCATCCTTGGGATGTTGACGTGCTTCTTGTGTAGTTATGTATACATCTTGGTAAGAAGATTACGTATCTAAAGTTTTTTTTTTAACATGGGCATAACAAAATTATGGGCTATGATGGTAGAGGCCTTTTATGAGCGCACAGATCAAATTCAAGGGCAAGGTTTTATAGCACTTTTTGACACTCACATGTGTGTAAAGGAACCTTATATTTATTTGATTTGGTTCCAGTTTTTCTATTGGGACTGTGGGCTTTTCAATAATATCCAAAGTTGCTACGGTGCTGACGCCATCCGTAGTTCTGCCTTTGACCGTAGTTACAGACGTAATTATGAAGGGCCTGGTAGTCACAGTAGTTTCTGGGCCTCCCGTTGTTTACGTATCGCCCATGAAGGTTTCCATATTGGGCGTAAAATTCCCGAAGCTGATGGACACCGTTGATCTGGGCGCGTGGAAGTCCTCTCCTGCCACAGGGTCTGTGTTGCCTCTTCTGTGGACTTACGACCTCTTTGACCTCGGTGGGCTCCTTTGTCGAGGTTTCCTGCTCTTCTCCTGTTTGTGCCTCTTCTGAGATCCCTTCTGAAGAACCTTCTCTTGGTCTTCTTTCTTGTTCAGCTTCTGGGCCGGAAGCTTCTGCTGATGGGGACTCAACGGCCTCACAGGTTTCTTCTTGCAGGAACTGTCGTCGAGGTGAAGAGGCTTCCACTTCTGTCAAAGCTTCTCTTACTTCGAAGACTTCGTTTTCCACGAAGTCTTCTGCCGCTTCCTTCAAGGTGGTTTCCTCGTCCTTTTGTGGGTGCTGCAGCTGCAGATAGCACAGGACTTTCCTTAAGGTTCTGCGGCATCCGGCTGCCAACGCCTTTCCAAAGCGACGAAGTTCGGTGATCATTCTTGGCTCTTGAAGATCGCTTTGGACAATCTTCTTGTGGACTTCGAAAAGCATCATGACCTCTTGATGAGAAAACGCAAGAAACCAGATTACGCTCTTGAGGTGGCGGTGCATTAGGTATTTCTCGCCAGCATGCTACTGACTTTTGTTATTCTGTTTGATTAGAAACGACTTTAGATACGATTTCTTTATAAAGTTCCAAATGTCAAATTACTCTTGTGTCATACAGTGAGAAACTGAATGACGAAATAAGAGAAATTAAACCTAAAATACTAATGATAGACAGTGATGAGCTGTTTTTACAGAAGTCTAGAATATTTAACCGAAGTCGTTTATGCCCAAACGAAGTAGCAAAAGCAAGTAGCAAAAGCAAGTAGCATGCTAGCCTAGTGTGCCGACACCTTTACGGTCAGTGAGGACGTTCACCTAACACGTTCACACACACCATCACTCATTCATACGTTCACACATGAAATATAAATTGACACTTGATGACCGAAATAGATTTTATTTTTCCGTGGTTTTGCGGGGCTGGTACCTGCTCGGGCCTCAACTTTGCCGATGGTCCGGACCTGTTACAAAGGATTACAAAGGCGGAGCATGCCAACAGGAGACTTTTTGTTCTATAACTAGGTCGGATACGGAAAAAAAATATAATAATGACAAACAAATGGAAATAAATTGATAACAATTATAATAATATAAATAATAATAAATAGAATAAATAAATGCATAGGTATCGTTTCGTTAAATAATAAACAGACAGGTAAATAGTAAATAATAATAAATTGACACATAACTAATAAATGGTGAGCCCAAGGAATGACACTGCAGTGACGATAATAACATACTAAAAATACCAAAAACTGACATGAGAGTCCTCTGTTAACCAATCTGAAGCACTTTATTCATTTCGTTATATTTGACGCCAGGCAATTTTACTCGCGTTTGCGAAACCTCACTTCACTTAGGTGGTCAAAGTTATTGTAAGGCTATTGGCTGAGCCAAAAAATGCCTTGACTTACAAGTGCAATATCCGTTTCTGGGATCCAATAAGGTATTTAACATGGCTCTCGACTTTTGTTTTCACATGATGCAGTCAAGGCCTATCTACTATTTCAACTTTCGTATTATATATTTAAGTTGGACAAATTTAGCTATAATAAATAAATATGGCAAGACTGTTTACCAATAGAGTTGACCTTGACGTGGTGGAATAGGCCTCGTAGAACTTTAATGACTAACCATCTCAGTTAGTGAGCTCTGAAACATTTCGGTCGTTGGAGAAGATCAACTTTATGGGTAGGGAAAACGACAGGTGGTCAATATAACTGCCTTGTAGCCTTAGCTCCTTTGTAGTTCTTAAGAGAAATCCTTTCGCCTAACTTTGCCACATTTACTCACTAGAACAACGTGGCAAGCAGGGTCAAACGAACACGTTCTTCAGCTCTTTCTTCCAAAGTAGAAAGATTTATGTGAAAAGTACAACGTTTTAATTCTAAACTCGACATAAAGATACGAATTGATATTTAAGATCGAGAAAGGAGTAAGTGTCGAGGCGATAAATTTGTCTTACTTACAGCTTTGGGGAAAAGACATCTTCAGGAGATGCAATTGGGAGAAAAAGATCCTTGAAGATTAATGGCGAATGCTTCTAATCACCTAACATTTATGGGTGACATTATCCTTATTTCAGAAAGAGCAGATTAGCATGTAAATGTTTTTTTGCCAGTGATCCTAACATGGGCATAATAGAATTACAGTGGGCTGAATAAGAGGAAAAAAGAGCGCAAATCAAATTCAACACGAAAGGTTCAAAGCACTTTTTGACACTCATAATCGATGGTGAGAGGAACCTTAAGAATTCATTTGATTTGGTTCCAGTTTATTTATTTATTGGCAAAGGGTTGAAAGTGCTAAAGCTCAGTAATATCCAAAGCATATTACAAGGTGCTGGATTTGTTTGCTATGTATAAGGGCATCACGTAGCTACACTACGTAATTATGAAGGCCTGGTAAAGTCACAGTAGTTAATAATGGGCCTCATCGATATATACGGATATGAAACTTGAAAAACTGACGAGGGTAATGAAGTCCATACACAGGTTGATGAATGGGCACAGAGGAGAATAGAAGTTGCCACAGGGTCTGTGTTGCATTCTTCTGAGAGACTTACGACCTGCAAGTTGACTCGATGGGCTTCTTTGAAATGAAAGGATATTGTGTTTGAAGCCTTTTCTGAGAGGGAGCAGAATTCTCTTGGTAAATTGTAATAAATGTTCAGCAATTGAGCGAGTGTGTTACTGAATGGACGCCGCGATATGGGAAGGTTTCTTCTTGCAGGCACCAGACAGAAGGTGGAGAGACGAACTGAGTATAGTGGAAAGACAGGAGAGGGTGACTTCGAAGACTTCGATTTTCCAGGAAAGTCTTCTGAGAGTAAAAAAAAAAAATCCATTTGTTTTCCTTTATATTTTTGCTAGGAGCTTTTAGAACACAGGACTTTCCCTCAGGATAAACTAAACTCACATCCGGCTGCCCACTAGAACTAGCCAAAGCGACGAAGTTCGTGGTGATCATTCTTGCTTCTCGAGGGTCGCTTTGGACAACTTCTTCACCTTGTTTGTTTTGGCTTCGCCAGTAAGCATCATGACCAATAGAGTGAACGAGTGGAATAGACTTAGGAACCATGCATTAAGGATTACAAAGCGGAGCATGCCCGACAGGAGACTTTTGATGCTATTCTAGGTCGATGCAAAAAAAAAAAAAAAACGACTTTAGATACGATTTCTTCTATAATAATAAAGTTAAAAATGTCAAATTAACTCATGTGTCATACAGTGACAAACTGAATGACGAAATAAGATAAATTAAACCTAAAATACTAATAGTAGACAGTGATGAGCTGTATTTACAGAAGTCTAGAATATTTTACCGAAGTCAGACAGACAAATTAGTAACAAAACAAAACAAATAATATAAGATAGCATTATAGCATTACAGCATCTTACATATTTATCTAAATGTTCTTAAAGCTTCGAACTGAACTACATTGCACTACATGTGCAGGAAGTTTATTCCATTCACTACATTGCAATAGTTGTTTCACCTACTTCCAAATTGAATCTATTGATGACCGAAATAGACCATTTTATTTGTCTGATGGTTCATTCAATGTGAAAATTGCTGTCACTTTTTGATGTTGTCAATTCCCTTTACTTAAAGGATGTACAAAGGCGGAGCATGCCGACAGGAGACCTTTTGGTCTATTACTAGGTCGGATGTGCGGAAAAAAAAGTCGATTTTTCGTATGATTTATTTTTGATAAATCAGTTTTGTGGCTCGCCGTTGATACTTTTAAATAGTCTGTCAATGTCAATGAGTATCGTTAAATAATAAACAGACATATTCCAAAATGTGGACGATATTAAATTTATATAGCTTGTTAATGAGGGACTTAAATCAAAAGATCGCGCATCAATCCCAGCCGTAGGAATGACACTGCAGTGACGATAATAACATACTAAAAAAAAAAAAAAAAAAAAAAAAAAAAAAAAAAAAAAAAAAAAAAAAAAAAAAAAAAAAAAAAAAAAAAAAAAAAAAAATCCTTTTTCACTATCCACTTTTGTTAACGCACTTAACCAAATTTCGTTTTGGTTAACGCCAGGCACTGTTATTTTTACTCGCCTTTGCATTACCTCACGTTACTTGTGTTAAATTTCAAGTTTGCCACTGGCTATTGCTGTAATTGATCATAAATCTTTTCAAGTGCTAATTGGTTTGTGATCATTTGCCAACAAGGCTCTCGACAGTTTTGTTGATCATCAGCAAATTGTTTAAACTATCTACTGTTTAGTCCATTTATATATCATTTATATATACTATGAATAGAAGTGGTCCAATGCCTATCTGAGAGAACTCCACTTGCAACACTTGACGTGGTGGATCCTTGAAAACTTTCCATTTAAAACAATCTTTTCGACCTTGGTCACCCATACACAATGAACCTAAATGAATCACTTATTCGAGAAAACGACAGGATTTACAATAGTAGTCTTTCGTGTGGGACGGTATCAAAGAGAAATCTTTGACTCGGTTAGAACAAATACTAAATACTAAACTCGCTATGCAAGCAGGGTGTCATAATTCGAGATAACTGGGTTCTAGAAAAGATTTAGTTAAGTTAGTCACGCAAGAACATACATACATATACCAAGGCTTTTTCCCCCTTTATCAAGGGAGGTTACCAAAAAGGGAAAGGCATAAAAACACTCTCTGATGATAGTTTCCATTAATTTCATCCTACATCGAAGTCAAACTTATAGGCCTATAGTTATTTGGTTTCTTTCATCTGAGCACCTCCTGGATGACGGGTCATCCGTTAGCTGCACCTCTCTGGGACAGCTCCCTGGGTCAGAGTGTCGCTAATGGAACAACACATCCATTTTCAAGGCCGCTTTAAGATCGGATGCCCCCGTCCGTCCCCCCTTGTTTTATATAACTTTGAGTTTGTCTATACACTTTTAATTTTTTCTTTTGTCATATTTACCGTATGAGTAAGTTACCCCCTTTTCCCCCCTTTTGGCCCATTCCTTTGAGGTGTTTCGTTTACAATCACCGAGCTAAAATATGTTTAAGATATTCCACACACCTTCATTTCCGTCCTCCCCGTTCCGTCAGCAGATAATAGTGGACCAATGTGATTCCCCAACAGCCCCCCTTTTTATCCATCCATAGAATTCCTTGGATTCTCTTTGGATTTTATCAGCGATGTTCATTTCGTATTGCCTTTTTCTTATTGTCTTTTACTAGTCTTTCTTGATACATAACTTTTTCCATGTGTCCATTAGATGCACCCTAGCACTTATATTTCTTATAAGCCTATCTCTTTTTAGCCCAATACTTTTTCAGTTTCTGTTGTCGAGCTCACTTTGGGCGAGCCTCATTTCTCACGTCTATCCTTAAGGAATGTAAGTAACCCCCACCATACTTCTTCAGTGAGCTCATCTCAAACACATTCACATCTGATCTACAGGCTCTTATCGTTCCACGTTTTGCCTCCATACAGTGCTGTTGGCTCTGACGTAGTTCTATGAACTGAGCTCCTCTTCGCAAATCGGGTATTTTAGAAGCAAGTATCTATTCTAAAATTTTTAGGAGTTTGAATCTGACCAAGGCATTGTGATCGCTATTTGCAATCTACATTTACCTCCACCTTCTACTCCACCTTTTCCTGCTAGTGACAATAAATGCACCCAAGTTTCCATATCTTGTGGGCTCTTTTACCTAATTAAGTAATTGTAACCAATAAACTCAATCAGTCAACTACCTATATGGCCATGTTCAAGGGTCATCCAAAGCGAGTTTTCGTCAGTTAACTTGAAATCACCATTCAGGACTTCAATAAATCACCGGTTCAGAATAGTTTGTTTTGGCTAACGCCAGTATGTACTAGTTTACCTAATGATAATGGTTAACGAGTGGAATAGACTTAGGAACCATGCGTTAAGCGCTGAAACAATTGGTCGTTTTATGAGAAGATAGTTCTATGGGTAGGGATGATAGGTGGTAATGAATATGGAACTGCCTAGTGTAGGCCATATGGTCTCCTTCACTTTTATGTTCTTAGAAGATCCCCAGTCGCCTCACCTTGCCACATTTACTCACGAGAACAACGTGGCCCAATTCCATCTCAAGTTTTTCACCTCTTTCTTCCAAAGTACAAAGTTAATGAGCTATAACTTTTCATAACTAAAACTCGTCAAGTGACAATTGATCTTATTCAAATGAGCGTTTGTGTCAAGGCTAAATTTGTCTTAAGTCTTTGCGATAAAACGTTTAGGAGATGTAAAACGTGTCAAAAGCATCCTTTGGATGTTGACGTCCTTCTTGTATAGTTATGCATTTTTTTTTTTTTTTTTTTTTTTTTGCTAAGAGGCTTCATTGGAATATTGATTCCCTGCACTATCGTGGAAACTACACTGGTAGCTGACTAGAACTAGTCTAAAGCTAGTTTTCGTGGTTACCTTATCTTGTCTGTTCATTGGGACTACTTCTTCACCTTTAAATAATTTGTTTTGGCTAACGCCAGTATGTACCAATGTTTTTTATTTATTCATTTATCTATTTATCTAGATATTTATTCATTTATTTATTATTTATTCACTATCCATTCGTTTGTTTATCTATTCTCAATTTTCCATATTGTAAGGTGATTGGCTGAGCCAAAAAATGCCTTGACTTACCACGGGAGAAGGAGGGTGATCTAATAGAGGTATTCAAATGGGTGAAGGGTTTTCACAAAGGTGATGCAGTCAAGGCCATCATATTAAGATAGCAGTCAAGCTTTCGTAATTATATATTTCAGTTGGACAAATTTAGGTTTAAGAAGTAAATAGGCAAGAACTGGTTTACCAATAGAGTGATTAACGAATGGAATACTCGTAGACTTAGTAACCATGTAGTTAGTGAGCTCTGAAACAATTGGCCGTTAGAGAAGATAACTTTATGGGTAGGGATGACAGGTGGTCATGGACATGGAGCTGCCTAGTGTAGGCCTTATGGTCTCCTTCATTCTTGTGTTCTTAGAAGATCCCCAGTCGCCTAACTTTCCCACATTTACTCACGAGAACAACGTGGATCAATTCCAACTTAGGTTCTTCAGCTCTTTCTTCCAAAGTAGAAAGTTGGTGAGCCAGAACTTTTCATAATTTAAACTCGACAAGTGACAATTGATCTTATTCAAATGAGCGTTTGTGTCGAGGCTAGATTTGTCTTGAGTCTTTGGGGAAAAAATCTTAAGAGAAGCAAAACGCGTCAAAAGCATCCTTGGGATGTTGACGTGCTTCTTGTGTAGTTATGCATATATCTTGGTAAGAAGATTACGTATGTAATTTTTTTTTTTTTTTTTAACATGGGCATAACAAAATTATGGGCTATGACGGTAGAGGCCTTTTATGAGCGCACAGATCAAATCCAAGGGCAAGGTTTTATAGCACTTTTTGTCACTGAAATGTGTGTAAAGGAACCTTATATTTATTTGATTTGGTTCCAGTTTTTTTTTATTGGGACTGTGGACTTTTCAATAATATCCAAAGTTGCTACGGTGCTGACGCCATCCGTAGTTCTGCCCTTGACCGTAGCTACAGACGTAATTATGAAGAGCCTGGTAGTCACCGCAGTTGCTGGGCCTCCCGTTGTTCACGTATCGCCCATGAAGGTTTCCATATTGGGCGTAAAATTCCCGAAGCTGATGGACGCCGTTGATCTGGGCCCGTGGAAGTCCTCTCCTGCCACAGGGTCTGTGTTGCCTCTTCTGTGGACTTACGACCTCTTTGACCTCGATGGGCTCCTTTGTCGAGGTTTCCTGCTCTTCTCCTGTTTGTGCCTCTTCTGAGATCCCTTCTGAAGAACCTTCTCTTGGTCTTCTTTCTTCTTGAGCTTCTGGGCCGGAAGCTTCTGCTGATGGGGACTCAACGGCCTCACAGGTTTCTTCTTGCAGGCACTGTCGTCGAGGTGAAGAGGCTTCCACTTCTGTCAAAGCTTCTCTTACTTCGAAGACTTCGTTTTCCACCAAGTCTTCTGCCGCTTCCTTCAAGGTGGTTTCCTCGTCCTTTTGTGGGTGCTGCAGCTGCAGATAGCACAGGACTTTCCTCAAGGTTCTGCGGCATCCGGCTGCCAACGCCTTGCCAAAGCGACGAAGTTCGTTGATCATTCTTGGCTCTCGAAGATCGCTTTGGACAATCTTCTTGTGGACTTCGAAAAGCATCATGACCTCTTGATGAGAAAACGCAAGAAACCAGATTACGCTCTTGAGGTGGCGGTGCATTAGGCACTTCTCGCAAGCATGCTACTGACTTTTGCTATTCTGTTTGATTAGAAACGACTTTAGATACGATTTCTTTATAAAGTTCCAAATGTCAAATTACTCGTGTGTCATACAGTGAGAAACTCAATGACGAAATAAGAGAAATTAAACCTAAAATACTAATGATGGACAGTGATGAGCTGTTTCATACAGAAGTCTAGAATATTTAACCGAAGTCGTTTATGCCCAAACGAAGTAGCAAAAGCAAGTAGCAAAAGCAAGTAGCATGCTAGCCTAGTGTGCCGCCAGCTTTACGGTCAGTGAGGACGTTCACCTAACACGTTCACACACACCATCACTCATTCATACGTTCACACATGAAATATAAATTGACACTTGATGACCGAAATAGATTTTATTTTTCCGTGGTTTTGCGGGGCTGGTACCTGCTCGGGCCTCAACTTTGCCGATGGTCCGGACCTGTTACAAAGGATTACAAAGGCGGAGCATGCCGACAGGAGACCTTTTGGTCTATAACTAGGTCGGATGCGGAAAAAATATAATAATGACAAACAAATAAAAATAAATAGATGACAGTTATAATAATGTAAATAATAATAAATAGAATAAATAAATGCATAGGTATCGTTAAATAATAAACAGACAGGTAAATAGTAAATAATAATAAATTGACACATAACTAATAAACGGTGAGCCCAAGGAATGACACTGCAGTGACGATAATAACATACTAAAAAAAAAAAAAAAAAAAAAAAAAAAAAAAAAAAAAAAAAAAAAAAAAAAAAAAAACTGACATGAGAGTCCTCTGTTAACCAATTGAAGCACTTAACCCAGTTTGGCCGTTTCGTTTTGGTTAACGCCAGGCAATTTTACTCGCCTTTGAGAAACCTCACGTTACTTTAGGTGGTCAAGTTGCCCCTGGCTATTGCGCATTCGTCATAAGTGACGTTTCAAGTGCAATATCCGTTTCTGTCGCAATATTCCCAACAAGGCTCTCGACTTTTGTTGATTCATTTTGTTTGCATCTATCTACTGTTTCATTTATTTATATATTTATCATAACTTTATGCTATAATAAATAACTATGCCTATCTGAGAGTTGACACCTTGACGTGGTGGATAGGCTTGAGAACTTTAATGACTACAAAATCTCAGCAGGGTCTCCCATGTCGGACAATGAATCTGGTAATGAATCAACTAATCGAGAAAACGACAGGATACAATATACCTCTTTGCTTAGCTTTTGTAGATTAAGAGAAATCCTTTGACTCGGTAGAACAAATACTAAATACTAAACTCGCTACGCAAGCAGGGTGCAAACGAACATGTCGTTAGGGTTCTAGAAAAGATTTATGTGAAAGGTACCGTTGTAATTCGACTACATAAAGATGCCGAAAAGATAAAGATTGGGAAAGGAGTAAGGCAAGGCGATACATTTTCACCCAAACTATTTACAGCTTGCTTGAAAGACATTTTCAGAAGGTCGAATTGGGAAGAAAAAGATTTGAAGATTAATGGCGAATATTTTAATCACCTAAGATTTGTGGGTGACATTATCCTTATTTCAGAAAGAGCAGAAAACTTGCAAGATATGCCGAGTGATCCTTACAAGGAAAGTCTTACAGTGGGCTGAATAAGAGGAAAAAACAAAATAAAATTCAACACGAAAGTTAAAAAAAGAGAGATTATAATCGATGGTGAGAGTCTTGAAGAAGCTGAAGAGTATAATTATTTAAGGCAAAGGGTGAAAGTGCTTTTCTGAGGAGAGGGCCTCCGACAAAATCTAAGGGTTTTGTGCGCCGCCTATGCAGCCACTTAAGTCCGTACGAACTGCGTCGGCTGGTGGAGTGTCAGCCCCCCCCCCTTTAATTTTTTATATATTTGTACTGATTATATACACCATTTAGGTCCGGAAGGGTAAATTCACAACGATGTGCATACGTATATTGCATAGGTATGCACATCTAGTGAATGTATGAGTGGGCGTGGCCAAGGCCACACACACTCATACATTGAATCACCCCCCCTTTTTTCCAATTTATTACACCAGTTTCACATCTTAACTGCGTACACTTAACATCAGGAAGGGTGCATTCGCCGGGATGTGTATACTTATATCACATGCGTATGCACATCTTGTGAATGTATGAATGTGTGTGGTTGGGCCCACACACACTCATAAGTCAAATCACCCTCCAAATGGACTCACATTAAAATCCCGTGGGAGGTTCACTCCCAACTTTAACAGAACAGAAACCAAAGGATTTTTTCCCTTTATATGGGAGGTAGACAAAAAAAAAAAAAGGCATAGAAAACAACTCCCACCCATTCTATCCCCTATATACTCCACTCCCCTCTACCCTCTTTCCTCCCTCTTATCTTGGCACCTCCTGGATAACGGGTCATCCCTACATCTTGTCCACTGCCCTGACACAAAAGCAGAGCTGCAAGACACAGCACATCCACAGCAAGGCAGCTTCTTTAAATCGGAGACCCCCCACCTCTCCGTCCCCTCATGTAGAAAAAGAGAAAACGGGGAGGTATCTCTTCGGGCTGCGTCAATTTAGTTCTCATACATACTCCCACCCCCCATCTCCCACCCACTCCCCCTCATGCATCACAGCATCATCCATACACAACCATTTTCTATTCATCCCTATCTTCTGTCTTCTCCCATCCTTCCCCAACAGACATTCCCCTCTTTCCAAAACCCCCTTTGAAGAAAGACTAGTAAAAGAGGTAGAAGGAATGAGCATGAGGGGGCGACCTAGGATGAGATGGATGGACGGGGTACGTCCATCCATCTCATCCTAGGTCGCCCCCTCATGCTCATTCCTTCTACCTCTTTTACTAGTCTTTCTTCACTCATGTGTCCAAACAATCCTAATACTCTTTCATCAATCCTATCTCCAAACTCCCTTTCCACCCCTGTACTCCTCCCCATCTCCTCATTTGTCATTCTATCTAGCCTAGTAACTCCTATCATACTTCTCAGGCACCTCATATCTAACACATTCAAACTACTTCACTCTTCCTCTCTTATGTTCCATATTTCTGCCCCATACAGTGCTGTTGGCACAATCAGTCCTTTGTACAATCTCCTCTTAGGATCTATTCCCATTACACTTTTTAATTCCCCGAGGTATTTACTCGCTTCTCTCAATCTATATTCTACCTCCACCCCCACTAATTCCTTTCCTGCCACATTCGCACCAAAGTATCTAAAACTATCAATTTCCTCTAGTTTTTCTCCCTTAGTACTCACTTCCAGTCTGCTGCCACTTTCTCCCCTTGGACATCTCACCACCTTACATTTACGCCCATTTATCTTCAACTTCCTTCTTTCGCAGACCTTCCCAAACTATGTCACTAACTTCCTCAATCCCTCCTCTGAACCTGCTACAAGCGAAGTGTCGTTAGCAAACAACAACTGGCTTATCACCCACTTTTCTCCATTTTCTTTAACCATCTCCAATCCCTGACCCACTACCCTTGCATCCACCTCTCGCACCACCCCATCCACGTATAAATTGAACAGCCAGGGTGACATAACACATCCCTGACCCACACACACACACACACACACACACACACACACACACACACACACACACACACACACACACACACACACACACACACACACACACACACAAAACACACACACACACAAAAAAAAACACAAACACACACACACACAAAAACACACACACACACACAAAACACACACACACACACACAAACACACAAACACACACACACACAAACACACCTCGTGGCGCTGTGGTTAGAGTTCTCGCCGACCACTATGGCGGTCCGGGTTCGACTCCCGCCCAGGGCTGAAAGACCTTCATTATCGCTGCGCTGCGGGATGTTACTCCAACTCTCGTGGGCGGGGAGTTGGGTGTGTGAGTGTAAGGTCACAGTATTACTTATAGATCGGTCATACGAGCTCTAAGCTCTCATCCGGGAGGTTAATAACAGTCGATCACGACTCCAACACGTGATCCAAGACCATGGTGAATGTTGAATCACATACACAAACACACACACACACACACACACACACACACACACACACACACACACATATATATATATATATATATATATATATATATATATATATATATGATGATGAAGGTGGAAAAAGAAGTCACGGGTCTAGTTCCGAGTTCCTGAGTTTATTCCTGACCGGTTTCGCTCTATGCTTCTTCAGAGGAACTAGACCCGTGACTTCTTTCTCCACCTTCATCAACTTGTCACAATGTACCAGCATATATATATATATATATATACACACATTTTTTCCGTCAGTGGTCACTTGTCGTTTAGAAGACCGTTGTATCCTCCCTCAAGTAATTTTTGTGACCTTTTATGTTATATACCCGCGCATTGGAAAAAAATGAAATAGAAAATAAAAAGTAGCTTAATAAACGAGGATGTTACATATTTTTCTTATTTTGAAGGGGCACACTGTTCTTTGCCTGACAAGCGTCTTTGCAGACTACGATGCTTTTACCATTTAGTTCTCTGTGGTTGGCCTTAATATTCGTTCTTCCTGATGAGGAAAGTTCTTTTGTTTAATTTGAAACAAGAAACAAAATGAATTAGATTTTATGTTGGGTGCATTAGTTACCTCTTCATGTTCTATGATTTAGATAGTGTTTGTCATTACTACTGTGTTTATTGTAGAACATTTTGTAGACAAAGTCTTAACTTGGTTAAATCCATCCTGGTGTGATATTTTCTTATAGAAAAAGTTCAGATGTTTGTTGTGAATTGTTGTGACCATGTAGGTGTTTCTTTGTATGACCTTTCGGCTGACGGCAGATTATTCCATTTCTCTCAGATGAAGCTTCAGGAGCAAATGGTAATGTGTATGGGGGTCTTCAGAAATCCGGCCTGTGTGTCCTTATCCATCCTCCTATTTTTCGTGAACGAAACTATGCTTTTCGCTAAAGACTGTGTATATAGTTAGTAAAATATTACCATGCCAAACCTCGTTACACCGAATTCCGGCTATATCGGCCCTATTGAGACCTATCGGTCGGTATATGCGGTGCAAGGTTCGGTATGGATGGCCTATAACAACCAAGCCTTTCCCTCAACTAGTTTAATATATCGAGGGTTTACTGTACTATATGAAAGAGGCTTTCTTCTGGATAAGACTGTGTAATTTGGTGGCCTCGGAATGAGGGAGTATTTGAATGTCTGCGAGTAGGTGCTGTATTAAACGTTTTTTTTTTTTTTTTTCTTTTTTTGCGGAGACACAAGCTCGTTAGAAAGTTCTGTTGGCTTGTGTATTCATCCGGGCGACTACCAGACGACCTAACCTGTGATAGGGGGACATGAAAGACGACTAAAATGGGGTGGAACGAGAGAACTAGGAATTACATCTCTTCATGTACTTTTCTCTTATGTAAGGTCAGGACAAAATATCTTTTTAATTGACCATCCCCTATTAAGGGAATGAAAGTCTTTGCTTGTATACAGAAGGTTAACGGCTGGTTTGGTGAGCCTGTTCAAAACTGGCGTCATCTTTATTACTCCGCGGGAAACCATTTACTAAGTACAAATCCAGACATACAATGCTCTAGAGTCTAGATAATGATCCTGATTTCCACCGGCCGATTTTATTCAGCTGAGGGAAAACCCTATACTACCCAAAGGGTCATTTGTAAATTCTTGCCAGTTTAATACATTTTAAAAGTACTGGAGAAGTGCCTGTATAGTTCCTCTTTACAGGGGAAGGGGGGACAAGTGTGAGTGTGGTAGTTTCGGAGGGATTAGCCTGTTGAGTGTGGTGGGGGGGGCTTGTGGGAGGGTCTTAATTGAGAGGATTGGGAGAGGAACGGAGGGAGTGGTTGGTGGGGAACAGTGTGGATTTGGGACGGGTGGAGGTTGTGTGGATCGGATCTTTGTGGTGAGACAGATGTGTGAGAAAGCTGTGGGAAAGGGGGAGGATGTTTTTTGGGCTTTTTTGGATCTGGAGAAGGCTTATGATAGGGTGGACGGAGGGGCGCTGTGGGAGGTTATGCAGATTTATGGGATAGGAGGAAAGCTTCTGGGAGCTGTCAAGAGTTTTTATGAGAGTAGTAGAGCTTGTGTCAGGATTAGAAATGGAGAGAGTGAGTGGTTTGAAGTAAAGGTGGGACTTCGTCAAGGATGCGTTATGTCGCCCTGGCTGTTCAACTTATACATGGATGGGGTGGTGCGAGAGGTGAATGCTAGGGTAGTGGGTCAGGGATTGGAGATGGTTAAAGAAAATGGAGAAAAGTGGGAGGTGAGCCAGCTGTTGTTTGCGGACGACACTGCGCTTGTGGCAGGGTCAGAGGAGGGATTGAGGAAGCTGGTGGCAGAGTTTGGGAGAGTATGTGATAGAAGAAAGCTAAAGATAAATGTACGTAAAAGTAGGGTGATGAGATGTACAAGGGGTGAAAGTGGCAGTAGACTGGAAGTGAACATTAAGGGAGAGCGACTGGAGGAAGTGGATAGTTTTAGATACTTGGGTGCAAGTGTAGCAGGAAAAGGTGGAGTGAAGGTGGAGGTAGAATGTAGATTGAGAGAAGCGAGTAAATGCCTTGGTGGATTAAAGAGTGTAATGAGGAATAGACGTTTGGGACTGGATGCGAAGAGGAGACTGTATGAAGGAGTGATTGTGCCAACAGCACTGTATGGGGCAGAAACGTGGAACATAAGAGAAGAAGAGAGAAGGAGTTTGAATGTGTTTGAGATGAGGTGTCTGAGAAGTATGGTGGGGGTTACTAGGCTGGATAGAGTGAGAAATGAGGAGGTGAGGAGGAGAACAGGGATGAAAAAGGAGCTGGGAGATAGGGTTGATGAAAGAATATTAGGATGGTTTGGACACATGGAAAGAATGAGTGAAGAAAGACTAGTAAAAGAGGTATGGAAGGCAGATGTGGAGGGAGTGAACATGAGGGGACGTCCTAGGATGAGGTGGATGGATGGGGTGAAGGGGGCTTTGGGGAAGAGGGGAATGTCTGTTGAGGAAGGAAGGGAGAGGACGGAAGACAGAGGTGAGTGGAGAATGGTTGTATATGGATGATGTTGTGATTGCATGAGGAGGAATGGGCGGTGGGGTGGGGGGTGGGGTAGTATGTGTGAGTAAATTTTGACGCAGCCCGAAGGGATTTCTCCCCGTCCTCTCCTTATATGCAAGGGGGGACGGAGAGGGGGGGTCGCCGATTAAATGAAGCGGCCTTGCTGTGGATGTGCTGTGTCTTGCGACACTGCTTCTGACCCAGGGCGGTGGGCAGGGTGCAGGGATGACCCGTCATCCAGGAGGTGCTCAGATGAGAGGGAGGGTGGGAGGGGTGTGGAGTGTATGTAGGGATGAAATGGGTGGGAGTGTTTTTATGCCTTTCCCTTTTTGGCTACCTCCCTTGTAAGGGGGAAAAAGCCTTGGTATATGTATGTATGATGTACTTTTCTCAACCTTGCAGGAAGGAAAGTTTGCCCAGTCTCGAAATGTCGATCCTCTTCTCTGGTCTTGGCTCGAGCATGACCCACATGGCCGTTGTAAGAGTGCACTTCTGATGTTGGCTGAAGGTCGAGGGAAGTCGAACATTGGCAGGTTTGCCGTTCTTGCAGCAGGCCAAGTAGTAACGCAGGAGGTCACGATCATCGAGTTCGTCTGCCTCTTCCTTGTAGTAGGGAACTTGTCCTGTGCACAGTTCGTAGAAAACACAGCCGAGGGCCCACACGTCCACTTTGCCTCCACTGTATGGGTGCATCTTCCTGTCAATCACTTCCGGTGCCATATACCAAGGAGTACCACCTCGAACTTTAATGTTTCTTTTATAGACATGGGGCGTTCTTCGGGACATTCCAAAATCGATCAGCTTGACAATCTTGTGGTCTGCGCTGAGAACGATGTTTTCAGTCTTCAGGTCCAGATGAGCAAAGTTCTTTGAGTGGACGTAAGCGACGGCTTGAACGAGTTGCTGGCAGTAGGACGCGACTCTGTCGACCCAATCTTGGTAAGGCTGCTCCGCGTGTTTGATGACAGCGCTGTCGAGCGTCCCGCCCTCGCAGTACTCAGTGATTATGATATTCAGTTTGCCTTGTGTCGCCACATCCACAAGACGAACAGCGTTGGGGTGAGTCAGCTCTGCGAGGGCTTGGATCTCGCTCAGAGATCCCTTGCCTTTGGTCGGGATCTTGGCGACGGAGATGTTTCCTGTCGTCTTGTTGATGACCAATGATGTGATTCCATAACCTCCAGAGCCCAAAGAAGATTTAAAAGTGTAGTTGTCATTAAAATCATTGGTTTTGTTGCTGCAGCTATGGGCTTTGACTTTGGTCGGGTCAACGACGGGCTTCGAGGTTGCTCTCGAAGTGCCTCTTGACGACTGGCGGCTCTCGAGGCTGTTTCCCTTCTTCTTAGGCAACGATGTATGCTGGCCATTCTTGATCGAAGCCTCTTTAGTAGAAGAAATGCCTTCCGTCTTGCTTGCCTCCTGGTCCTTAGGAGGGATTCTTGGGGACTTGCAATCTTCCTTTTCCTGAAGGTTTCTAGGGGTCAGGCAGCACTAACAAACCATTAATCTGATGACCCGGGCGACGAATTGACGAAGTCTGGCAAGTTTAAATTTTCGGAGTCGTGCCACCATTCTGTTGCGAGTCCTGCCTTGTGCCAGACACCAGTGTCTATCAGGGGTCAAAGAAGCGTTTGTGTCAGCGCCCACAAAAGTTAGTCTCAGATAGCCAGCAATTGTCCTCAATCAAGCAATGACATTAGCATTTTTCCATTCAAGAATTTTTCTTTCTTTCCTATTTCTCTTGTGTTACATTTTTTGTTTTCTCATTTAGTTCTTATGATGTACCATGTCGATTAGTTTAGCGGCATGAAAGGATGATAATAGATATTTTTGCTGTGATGTGAGAACATAATCAAATGATTAATGGGACCTAACTACTAACAAACCCGATCAGGACTGAATCGTCTTATGCATCTATTTTGCCAACCGACGGACAAGCACTCTCTAACCATAGGCAGACTTCAGGATCCAAATGGGTTAAGGAAACTTATTCTCATTGGAATTTCTATCAATAGAAGAATTTGTGTATGTGTAGGAGTACGTGTTTGTATTTTTTCATGTATGTATTGTATGTATACATAATCACATGTCTATTTGTATGTGCATGCTAATCCGTATGTGTATATACTTATAATGTATGTGTATGTATGTATGTATATATGTATATGTATGTGTATGCATGCATGTATATATAAATAATACATATATATATATATATATATATATATATATATATGCATATAAACTCAAATGCAAAATCACATTCATGCATACCCATATACACATATACTCACATACATACATATTTACACTCCTATATGCATATATACTGTGCGTACATACATACATATATACGCACATACATACATTCATATATTATTACATGCCTGCACCTATACCATCATTTTTGTATCCCATGGGTGTGGATTGCGTAATTTCGCCTAACGCAGTTTCCCTTGTCTCCTCGCCGCGCTTTTGCCTGCGGGAGGCAAGCGTATAACACGTATATGTTATACGCAGTTATGGAGCCTACGTGACTGGTAATTCTAGGCGTTAGTGCATTCCTATTTTTGCTGTATGTGTACGAGCGTTTTTTCATTGTGTCTATTGTGTAAAAAATCCTATGGTTATGTGAAAGGGTTAGAAAGTATTTTATTTATTTATCTATTTATTTTTACGAAATAACACCTACCCATAGGAAAGAAGAATAGCGGTGACAAATCATTTTGCCATGTGATGGTTTACATCTTGTGACCTGCATCGGAGTCACCGTTGGTAAATATCCTACTACATCGTTTCCATGTGAAAGGTATTATGTGTTTGTTACTTTTATGTTTGGTACCACACCACTACTAGTTTAATACCTTGAGGGCAGATGCGATCTAAGTGACGTTCTTTTTTAAAGTAATGAAATGAGTTGGTGGAATAGGGCTAATTTACCTGTAACCTCATAAGAAAATATGAATGAAGGGGAATACAAGAGACCATAAGGCCTATACTAGGCAGTTCTATCTCCATTACCACCTGTCATCCCCATCCATAAAAAAGGTACATGGCTTTGACTTGGCTACCTTCCTTATAAAGGGGATAAAGTTCTTGGTATATAGATAGATAGACTTGTTGAAAAGGTAATCTTTTCGAAGCATTAGTGGAAGATGGATATATAAGAATCTTTATAGTAATATACGAAATATTCCCAGAAAGTTGTACTGAGTTGGAAAACTTCAAAAGATACTCGTCGGGTAACATTAAATTCAGGTGTCATTTTGCTACAATCTAATTGTGGATAAAAATGGCTACTAATCCATTTACATTGGTATATGTTCTACAAATCTTACCTAATCTTTCTTTAGTAAATGTTATAGATTTATGCTGCTTCGATCATCCCGGTCAATGATATTTCCGGACTTGGTAATCTTTTTATCTAATGTTGACGTGCCAACATGCATACATAAACACATACATACATACAAACACATATATACATGAATATACATTCATACGTACATACATTTCTACACACATACAAATTTGTTGTTTGATAGCACACTATCCTGAAAGGTACATCTCATTGTAAAGGATGTCTCCCTCTCTCTCTTTCTCTCTCTCTCTCTCTCTCAAAAAAAAAAAAAGTGTCACGAGATCCCATTTCATTTTTATCTAAGTTTGACTGTCAAGTGAACAAGATTGTTTGGCATTTTGCATAGCAGTATCCGTATACACTGTCCCACTTACAGTGCCACATGGTGTATACATATGTATATATATATATATATATATATATATATATATGTATATATATATATATATATATATATATATCACTTTGAGAAAATGTTGTAGCACATATGTAATTAATAATCACGAAGAACCCACAGCCGGAATAAAAAGGAAAATTTAGAAGAATGTGTAACTTTAATATTTCGGCTAATAGCTATAGCCCTCTTCAGGAAAGTACAGATTACAAGAATTTGCAGGGACATAAGTACAATGAGATATGAGTAGAAGGGGAACACGCAGAGTTAAAACAGGGCGACCCGTCACGCAGGGCGGAGTCAGAGGTGAGGGGATGTGTGGGTGGAGGTGTGAGGTCACGAGTAAAAAGGGCGGGAAGAAGGGTCAAGAGGGTGATAATTCTTAACCAAGCGGCTCAGAGCTAGCCGTGAGATAATGCCCGGGGACCATTGACCTTTGGAGATATTCAGGTTCGGACATTCTTCGATTAAGGCTGATTCAACAATTTTTCTTCTAAAACTACAGTAGGACTTGAACAAAATTTTGGCCATGTCCCAGTCAAGCCTGTGATTTTTGGTACTGACGTGTTGGAACACGGAATTTTCTTGGGCATACCTAATGGATCTTTTGTCCTCCATTAACCTGGTTTTAAGATCCCTTCCGGTCTGACCAAGGTACATTGAATCACAATCTTTACAAGGAAAGCTATGCACTCCTGGGGACTCATTTCACTTCAACCTTTGATGAACATTAACAATTTGTTTGTGAACCGTGTTAGGATAATGATAGGCAACTGTGAGACGCTTGTCGTGATTGTATATATATATATATATATGTGTGTGTGTGTGTGTGTGTGTGTGTGTGTGTGTGTGTGTGTGTGTGTGTGTGTGTGTGTGAGTCCAGGAACCATGATAGAAAAAGTAAAAAGCAGCTTACCCAGGAACAGGTAATTATGAGGTACACTTGGCGAAGTTATTTCGCGGGCTGCTCTCATTCTCCCGTCACAGTTGTTCAAGTGACCAAATATCTGGGATTTTTCCCTGGCGTGGGTGTGGATGAAAAGTCCCCTCTCCCGCTCCTGGTCATAACCTTTCCTAGGTTCTCGTCTTCTGTCGGGTGTCTGTTCCACTCATCTTTTCCCTTGCCCCTCTGAAAATGGGGCATCTCTTTATGCTGTTTTCGTCACTAGCCCATGCTTTCAAAAATAGCCGGCTATTCTTCTTCTTGTTTTTGTACAAAACATACGCGCCCTGCCAATCAAAATCAGATTGATATTCGTCACAATGTTTGAATATCGCCGAACCCGGGTTCCTCGTGTTCACTGCTCTACGGAGTGCTTGCAGTCTCGTGGCCAGCTTTTTCCCCGTCTCTCCAACGTAGTGCGCGTTACAGTCCATACAGTACACTTCACCTTATAGACCGCCCCTCCCCTGCTTGGCCCTCCTTGCACTCTCGATCTCTGAGCTTCGTGAGAGCACCGTGCAAGGCGTTGCTTGGTTTATGTGCCACATTGATTGACCCCATGCCTCCGAAGCAGTCTTGCCGTAATCTCAGAAGCTCCCTTCACGTAAGGGATCGTCACCCTTGTTGTTGCCTGTGGCGTCGCGTTTCTGTCACTTTCCCTTTGTGGCGCCGTCAACCTCTTCACCACTTGGTCTGGGTAACCATTGGCCCGGAAATCCTTTCTCAGCCCGTTCTTTTTTTCTTTTACTGAGTGAGCAATTGAACACACTCTCTCCGCCCTGCTCCACGACGTATTCACCTTTTGTGACATGCTGGGTGGTTGCTCTCGCAATCCAACAGACGGTCGGTGTGCGTAGACTTCCTGTAAACACTTGTGGATGATGAGTTCTCGTTGAGCGCCATCAGTACATCCAGTAACTGGAATTTACCTTTCACCTCATTCTCCATCTCAAATTGGATAGCCTTCTTCTTAGAACTGAGCTGCGCGAGGAAATCGTCAAACTCTTCCGCCTACGAAAGGTTATGACCAGGAGCAGGAGAGGGGACTTTTCATGCACACCCACGCTGGGAAAAAAATCCCAGACATTTGGTCATTTGGGCAACTGTGAGGGGAGAGTGAGAGCAGCCCGCGAGGTGACCACACCAAGTGTACCACATGGATTGCTTTTTTGTGTATAAAGGAGGATTAACTGCCTCTACAGTGTAAACCCTGACGATGATCCCCGGACAGGGTTGAAACGTTGGAAATAAGTTATATAAATATATACTCGTACATATACATACATACATATATATATATATATATATATATATATATATATATATATATGAGAGAGAGAGAGAGAAATCCGAAGCAGCAAAGCACATTCACAAAAATCAATCTTTCACTTGACAAAGGATGTCTTCACAGCTGAATAACGCCGTATTTTAACACACAAATCAAGAAAAGACAAATAACAATATCACTCTTCCTCTCCCATCTACAATAAATAGAAGACAGACCTTTTGCTTACCAAATGGACAGCATCTCAATTCTGAAAAAGACTTTGTAATTTGAGAGAATACCAAGAAGTGGAAAGACTCACGATTTTCGGAAACAGAAGACGATGTTACTATACCTTTGGTGATTATGGTGTACCTCCTTACACGTTTTAGTCTTTTCACATCATTGACATAAATCTTGTATTGTTCATGTTGTTAATACCAGACAATTCGGATCAGAAGGTCCGTTTGCATCAGAACAAATTCATGGTCGATCAAGACCCCAGTGCGACTCAAAATTTTCATTAAATTGAATAATATTGGTAAGTAGTAAAGAAGAAACTGCTCAAAATACGTCAAACTACTGAATGAGTGAAGAACGAAAGATGTACTTACGTTTTGCCACTACTTTCAAAACATTTCGTTCGTGACTTTTAGTATTCGATTACCTTGAGTGAATATTATAGAACACCATTTACAAGTGGATCGCAATCACTATGGCGGAGAGAAACAAATCAAGGTCTGATTATCGTATTTTCATCTTTGACTGATTTTATATCTATAGACCTGGATAGCTGCTGCTGTTTGATGATCTGTCACCCATTGCTGGAGATTAAGGAATGCTATTTCTCCGTCACTGCTTAACGTTAAAGAAAAGAAACACACACAAATATATATATATACATATATGAATACATACATGTACCAAAGGTTTTTTTCCCTTTACATGGGAGGTAGACGAAAAAAAAAAAAAATAGGCATAGAAACCACTCCCACCCATTCTATCCCCTATACCCTGCACTCCCCCCTACCCTCTTCCCTCCCTCTCATCTTGACACCTCCTGGATAACGGGTCATCCGTACATCTTGTCCACTGCCCTGACACAGAAGCAGAGCTGCAAGACACAGCACATCCACAGCAAGGCAGTTTCTTTAAATCGGAGACCCCCCATCTCTCCGTCCCCTCATGTAGAAAAGAAGAAAACGGGGAGGTAACCCTTCGGGCTGCGTCAATTTAGTTCTCATACATGCTCCCACCCACTCCCCCTCATGCATCACAGCATCATCCATACACAACCATTTTCTATTCATCCCTATCTTCTGTCCTCTCCCATCCTTCCCCAACAGACATTCCCCTTTCCAAAACCCCCTTTTACCCCGTCCATCCATCTCATCCTAGGTCGCCCCCTCATGTTCATTCCTTCCACCTTTGCATTCCACACCTCTTTTACTAGTCTTTCTTCACTCATGTGTCCAAACAATCCTAATATTCTTTCATCAACCCTATCTCCCAACTCCCTTTCCACCCCTGTACTTCTCCCCACCCACTTATTTGTCATTCTATCTGGCCTAGTAGCTCCTATCATACTTCTCAGGCACCTCATATATAACACACTCAAACTTCTTCACTCTTCCTCTCTTATGTTCCATGTTTCTGCCCCGTACAGTGCTGTTGGCACAATCAGTCCTTCATACAATCTTCTCTTAGCATCTATTCCCATTACACTTTTTAATCCTCCAAGGTATTTACTCACTTCTCTCAATCTATATTCTACCTCCACCCCCACTAATTCCTTTCCTGCCACATTCGCACCAAAGTATCTAAAACTATCCATTTCCTCTTGTTACTCTCCCTTAGTATTCACTTCCACTCTGCTGCCACTTTCTCCCCTTGGACATCTCACCACCTTACATTTACGCCCATTTATCTTCAACTTCCTTCTTTCGCAGACCTTCCCAAACTCTGTCACTAACTTCCTCAATCCCTTCTCTGAACCTGCTACAAGCAAAGTGTCGTCAGCAAACAACAACTGGATTATCACCAACTTTTCTCCATCTTCTTTAACCATCTCCAATCCTTGACCCACTTCCCTTGCATCCACCTCTCGCACCACCCCATCCATTTATAAATTGAACAGCCAGGGCGACATAACACATTCCTGACCCACACACACACACACACAAACAACCATACACACACACACACACAGACACACACACATAAAACATACACACACATAAAACACACACACACACACATAAAACACACACACACACACACACACACCTTGTGGCGCTGTGGTTAGAGTTCTCGCGAGCCACTATGGCGGTCCGGGTTCGACTCCCGCCTAGGGCTGAAAGAGTTACAGTATCGCTGCGCTGCGGGAATTTACTCCAACTCTCGTGGGCAGGGAGTTGGGTGTGTGTGTGCGTGTAAGATCACAGTATTACTCATAGATCGGTCATACGAGCTCTAAGCTCTCATCCGGGAGGTTAATAACTGTCGATCACGAATCCAACACGTGATCCAAGACCATGGTGAATGGTGAATCACACACACATACACACACACACACACACACACTGTGTGTATATATATATGTATGTATATACATATATATATATGTATATATATATATATACATATATATATATACATGTGTATATATATATATATATATTTACATGTATACACACACACACACACACACACATATATATATATATATATATATATATATATACACATGTATATATACACACACACACACATATATATATACACACACACACACACACACACACACATATATATATATATATATATATATACATTTTTTTTCTTTCTTTTTCGTCAGTGGTCACTTGTCTTTTGGAAGATCGATGTATCCTCCCTCAAGTAATTTCTTTGTGACCTTTTATTTTAGATACCCGCACATTGGAAAAAGGTTAAATAAAACAATAAAAAGAAGATTAATAAAATAAAATAAATTATATGAAGATGATGTTACACATTTTTCTTATTTTGAAGGGGGCACACTGTTCTCTGCCTGACAAGCGTCTTTGCAGACTACGATGCTTTTACCATTTAGTTCTCTGTGGTTGGCCTTAATGTTCGTTCTTCCTGATGCGGAAAGTTCTTTTGTTTAGTTTGTAGATAGAAACAAAATGAATTCGATTTTATGTTGGGTGCATTAGTTACCTCTTCATGTTCTATAATTTAGATAGTGTTTGTCATTACTACTGTGTTTATTGTAGAACATTTTGTAGACAAATGGTTAAATCCATCCTGGTGTGATATTTTCTTATAGAAAAAGTTCAGATGTTTGTTGTGAATTGTTGTGCCCATGTAGGTGTTTCTTTGCACGTC
The DNA here is from genome assembly GCF_046742065.1 of Oratosquilla oratoria. Lineage (NCBI taxonomy): Eukaryota > Metazoa > Arthropoda > Malacostraca > Stomatopoda > Squillidae > Oratosquilla > Oratosquilla oratoria. The sequence goes on from NW_027467547.1 coordinate 118,214, forward strand.
ACGTGTCACATGGATGCAACCGAATCAAAGAAGAGGGGAAGGAAGGATGGACAATTGGAAGGAACCGTCTATCTTCTTCCACAAAAGAGACAAAGCGTTTATGGCAAGATCAACCCTTTCAGAGCCACCAATGTATCAGTCTTGAGACAATGTATGACCTTTCGGCTGACGGCAGATTGTTTCATTTCCCTCAGATGAAGCTTCAGGAGCAAATGGTAATGTGTATGTGGGTCTTCAGAAAAACGTCCTGTGTGTCCTGATCCATCCTCTTATTTTTCGTGAACGAACATATGCTTTTCGGTAAAGACTGTGTATATAGTTAGTAAAATATCACCATGACAAACCTCGTTACACCGAATTCCGGCTATATCGGCCCTATTGAGACCTATCGGTCGGTATATGCGGTGCAAGGTTATGGATGGCCTATAACAACCAAGCCTTTCCCTCAACTAGTTCAATATATCGAGGGTTTTACTGTACTATATGAAAGAGGCTTTCTTTTGGATAAGACTGTGTAATTTGGTGGCCTCGGAATGAGAGAGTACCGGTATTTGAATGTCTGCGAGTAGGTGCTGTATTAAACGTTTTGTTGCGGAATCACAAGCTCGTTAGAAAGTTCTGTTGGTTTGTGTATTCATCCGGGCGACTACCAGACGACCTACCCTGTGATAGGGGGACAAGAATACTGACACCGTGTCCCCTGCGAGTCATGAAAGACGACTAAAATGGGGTGGAATGAGAGAACTAGGAATTACATCTCTTCATGTACTTTACTCTCATATAAGGTCAGGGCAAAATATCTTTTTAATTGACCATCCCCTATTAAGGGAATGAAAGTCTTTGCTTGTATACAGAAGATTAACGGCTGCTTTGGTGAGCCTGTTCGAAACTGGCGTCATCTTTATTACTCCGCGGGAAACCATTTACTAAGTACAAATCCAGACATACAATGCTCTAGAGTCTACATAATGATCCTGATTTCTACCGGCCGATTTTATTTAGCTGAGGGAAAACCCTATACTACCCAAAGGGTCATTTGTGAATTCTTGCTAGGTTTTGTATATTTTAAAAGTACTTTTTTTCAACCTTGCAGGAAGGAAAGTTTGCCCAGTCTCAAAATGTCGATCCTCTTCTCTGGTCTTGGCTCGAGCATGACCCACATGGCCGTTGTAAGAGTGCACTTCTGATGTTGGCTGAAGGTCGAGGGAAGTCGAACAAAAGCAGGTTTGCCGTTCTTGCAGCAGGCCAAGTAGTAACGCAGGAGGTCACGATCATCGAGTTCGTCTGCCTCTTCCTTGTAGTAGGGAACTTGTCCTGTGCACAGTTCGTAGAAAACACAGCCGAGGGCCCATACGTCCACTTTGCCTCCACTGTATGGGTGCATCTTCCTGTCAATTACTTCCGGTGCCATATACCAAGGAGTACCACCTCGAACTTTAATGTTTCTTTTATAGACATGGGGCGTTCTTCGGGACATTCCAAAATCGATCAGCTTGACAATCTTGTGGTCTGCGCTGAGAACGATGTTTTCGGTCTTGAGGTCCAGATGAGAAAAGTTCTTCGAGTGCACATAAGCGACGGCTCGAACGAGTTGCTGGCAGTAGGACGCGACTCTGTCGCCCCAATCTTGGTAAGGCTGCTCTGCGTGTTGGCTGACGGCGCTGTCGAGCGTCCCGCCCTCGCAGTACCCAGTGATTATGATGTTCACTTTGCCTTGTGTCGCCACATCCACAAGACGAACAACGTTGGGGTGAGTCAGCTCTGCGAGGGCTTGGATCTCGCTCAGAGATCCCGTGCCTTTGGTCGGGATCTTGGCGACGCAGATATTCCCCGTCGTCTTGTTGGTGACCAATGATGTAACTCCATAACCTCCAGAGCCCAGATCAGATTTAAAAGTGTAATTTTCTTTATAATCAATGGTTTGTTTGCTGCAGCTTTGGGCGTTTACTGGAGGTTCGGTCGGGTCAACGACGGGGTTCGTGGTTCCTCTCGAAGTGCTTCTTGACTTGCTGGGGATGTCTTCCATTTTCTGAAGAGTCAGGCAGCAGCAACAAACCATTGATCTGATCGCGCCGACGAAGAATCGACGAAGTCGGGCAAGTTCGAATTTACGAAGTGGTGCCATTATTCTGTCGTGAGTCCTGCCTAGTGCCTGACACCTGTGTCTATCAGGGGTCAAAGAAGCGTGGGTGTCAGCACCCACAAAAGTTAGACTCAGATAGGCAGCAATTGTCCTCAATCAAGCAATGACATTTGCATTTTTCCATTCATTATTTTTTCTTTTTTTCCTATTTCTTTTGTGATACATGTTTAGTTTTCTTGTTTATTCCTCATGATGTACCATGTCAATTAGTTTAGCAGTATGAAGGAATGCTAATAAATATTTTTTGCTGTAATGTGAGAACATGATCAAATGATTAATGGGACCTAACTACTAACAAACCCAGTCAGGACTCAGCCGTCTTATACATCTATTTGACAACCGATGGACAAACACACTCTTACCATAGGTAGACTTCAGGACCCAAATTGGTCAAGGAAACTTATTCTCATTGGAATTTCTATGAATAGAAGAATTTGTGTATGTGTAGGAGTAGGTGTGTGTATTTGTGTTTATGCATGTCTTGTATGTGCACATAATCACATGTGTATTTGTATGTGCATGCCAATGCGTATGTACATATACTGCATATGTGTATATGTATGTATATGTATACCCCATATCCATACACGTACATATAAATAGACATACATACATATAAACATTTATACATAAATACATACATGCATACATACACATACACAAATACATACCCACATTCATGCATGCCCATATATATATATATATATACATAACCATATACATATACATACATATATATATATATATATATATATATATATATATATACACATACACACACATTTACACTCATGGATATATACGTACATACAAACATACATACATACATACATACATACATACACATATATACGCACATACATACATTCCTATAATATTACATGCCTGCACCTATACCGTAATTTTTATATCCCACTGGCGAGCATTGCGTAATCACGCCTAACGCATTTTCCCGTATCCCCTCGCCGCGCTTTTGCCTGCGGGAGGCAAGCTTATAGAACGCATGTGCTATACGCAGTTATGGAGCCTACGTGAGTGGCAATTCTATGCGTTAAAGCATTCCTATTTATGTTTTTTGTATACACTGTATAAAGGAGTGATTGTGCCAACAGCACTGTATGGAGCAGAAACATGGAACATAAGAGAGGAAGAGAGAAGGAACTTGAATGTGTTTGAGATGAAGTGTCTGAGAAGTATGATGGGGGTTACTAGGTTTGATAGAGTGAGAAATGAGGAGGTGAGGAGGAGAACAGGGGTGGAAAGGGAGCTGGGAGATAGGGTTGATGAAAGAGTATTAGGATGGTTTGGACACATGGAAAGAATGAGTGAAGAAAGACTAGTAAAGGAGGTATGGAAGGCAGATGTGGGGGGAGTGAACACGAGGGGACGTCCTAGGATGAGATGGATGGATGGGGTGAAGGGGGCTTTGGGGAAGAGGGGAATGTCTGTTGAGGAAGGACGGGAGAGGACAGAAGACAGGGGTGAATGGAGAATGGTTGTATATGGAAAATGTTGTGATGCATGAGGTGGAATGGACGGGGGAATGGAGGGTGAGGTAGTGTGTGTGAGCAAAAATTTTGACGCAGCCCGAAGTCCTCTCCTTTATATAGGGGGACGGAGAGGGGGGGTCGCCGATTTAATGAAGCGGCCTTGCTGTGGATGTGCTGTGTCCTGCGACACTGCTTGTGACCCAGGGCAGTGGACAGGGTGCAGGGATGACCCGTCATCTAGGAGGTGCAAAGATGGGAGGGAGGGTGGAGGGGTGCGGAGTGTTTTCGGGGATGGAGTGGGTGGGAGTAATTTTGTGCCTTGTCCTTTTTGGCTACCTCCCTGGTAAGGGGGAAAAAGCCTTGGTATATGTATGTATGTATGCATACGAGCGTTGTTCCATTGTGTCTAGTGTGTAAAAATTCCTATGGTTATGTGAAAGAGTTAGAAAGTACTTATTTTTTCCCTTTTTTTCTTACGAAGTAGCACCTTCCGATAGGAAAGACGAATAGCGATGACCTAAATAATTTTGTTGCGTGATGGTTTGCATCTTATGTGCTGCATCGGAGTCACCGTTGGTAAATATCGTACTAATTCGTTTCTATGTGAAAGTTATGTGTTTGTTATTTTTATGTTTGGTACCATATCACTACTAGTTTAACACCCTGGTGGCAGATGTAATGCTAGTGACGTTTTCAAAAAGTAATGAAATGATTTGGTGGAATAGGGCTAACTTGCGACCTGCAAACTCATAATATTATAAGAATGAAGGAGAATGGAAGAGACCATAAGGCTTACACTAGTCAGTTCCATGTCCATTACCACCTGTCATCTCCATCCATAAAGGCGTCTGACCATTTCTTAACACAACCGATAGTATATACAATCGGGCGCGAGGTATAATTCATTGTCTTTCATTGCAACATTTTTGTGAGTGCTCGCTGGCCTAACGGAATAGAGCGTCGCTACTTGTGGCGGAGGCCGACTTGACGGCGGTTCGAACCCTGCCGTCAGCGAGTTGGACTAGGGGTATGTTTCACTAAATTCCACGCTACAATGTTCCGTCCTGGTCTCCTGATAAGATGAAGTTCTCGACGTTAAACCGAATCATCAGTACAAAGTTTTTACCATTTCACCCACCTAGACTTAACTAGTTTCCTCAGTTCGGCTCTGATCATCAACCATCGTATCAACATAAATAGGCAAATAAAACATGAGATGAAATCAATAAATCAATTAGGAATTGTCGTAACCAATAATGAAATCGGACAAACTAATCTGAGATGAAGATGAGCCAGAGTTTATAGAAACTTATCAGAGAAAATAGACCCTGGAGAGTTGTTTTTCTCAAACTAGTCCCTTTTCAATATTACAAGAATAAACAGAAAATATGAACTTTGTTTGCCATAAATGACCGAATCTTTTCTTTCAATTATTTTTTAAAAAGTAAGTACTGCTGTATCTTCCTACATTGCTTCTTATTGATGAAGGTGGGCGAGGAAGACATAAATCAGAATCCAAGTTTATTTCTCTGAAGAAGCCTATTTGTGCGAAACTAGTCAGAAATAAACTTGGATTCTGATTTATGTCTTCCTCACCCACCTTCACCAAGCTGTCACAATACCTCAACATTGCTTCTTATACAAGGCAGTGGGCGGGATACAGGGATGACCTGTCATCCACGAGGGGCTAAGATGAGAGGGGGAATGGGTGGTGAATGGGAGTGAAAAGGGTGGGAGTTGGTACGCGGCGCCTTTGACTTGGCTACCTCCCTTATAAGTGGGAAAGAGTTCTTGGTATATAGACAGATGGACTTGTTAAAAAACGGTGATCTTTTCGAAGAATTAGCCCAAGATAGATATATAAGAATCTTTATAGTAATATAAGAAATATTCCCAGGAAATTGTATTGATTTGTCAAATTTCAAACGATGTTCTTCCGACATTAAATTCATGTGTCATTTTGTTATAATCTATTTGTGGATAAAAATGGCTACTAATATATTCACACTGCTATTAGTTGTGCGAATTATACCTAATATTTTTAGCTAATGTTGTAATACATACATATACATATATATATATATATATATATATATATATATATATATATACATATATATATATATACATATATGTATATATATATATACATATATATATATACATATATATATACATATATATATATATACACATATATATATATACATATACATATATACATATATATATATATATATATATATATATATATATATATGTTTGTATATACAAGCCCACCGGCTGCGCCGGCCCAGCTACGCCGGGGGCCTTGGCCTGCGGCGCTGCGCCTTAGGCGCGGGCGCTGCGCGCCTTGGGCTACGCCCCTTTTTTGGAAAATAAAGAGTTCTTCTTCGAGTTCTTCGAGTTCTTCTTCGAGTTCTTTTTCGAGTTTTTCGAGTTCTTCGAGTTCTTCTTCGAGTTCTTCGAGTTCTTCTTCGAGTTCTTCGAGTTCTTTTTCGAGTTCTTCGAGTTCTTCTTCGAGTTCTTCTTCGAGTTCTTCGAGTTCTTCTTCTTCGAGTTCTCCTTCTTCTTCGAGTTCTTCTTCTTCGAGTTCTTCTTAGAGTTCTTCTCTTTCGAGTTCTTCGAGTTCTTCTTTTTCGAGTTCTTCGAGTTCTTCTTTTTCGAGTTCTTCGAGTTCTTCTTTTTCGAGTTCTTCGAGTTCTTCGAGTTCTTCTTCTTCGAGTTTTTCGATTTCTTCTTCGAGTTCTACTTCTTCTTCTTCGAGTTCTTCGAGTTCTTCTTCTTCCTCTTCTTCGAGTTCTTCTTCTTCTTCTTCTTCTTCTTCGAGTTCTTCCTCTTCTTCTTCTTCGATTTCTTCGAGTTCTTCTTCTTCTTCGAGTTCTTCTTCTTCACCGTAGTTGGCGGTGTAACCGATTTACCACCAAACGCGAAGGTGTGACCGAATTACCACCGGACGGCGTAAGCAACCATTAAAAATTTTCATATTAGATATATAGGGTGTTTCAGATTATTTGAAAACCATTATTAGGTTTGTCAGAAGTTTCCTATTGAAACTAACTCTAAATTTAGTTTGTAGTGGGAACGTGTATATTTGTAATATTATATAAAGATGTACAGAAGTAATTGTGGGAAGCCATTTAGCGGATTCTTGCTAAAGAATTTGTATTCACGCAAATAAGCGTGCCTGACGTCAAGGGAAGCAACAGTATTTTATCAACCGTGGGCGTGAGCACACGTTCGCTCTGTATCGTGTTATACTTTTGTATTGATAAAGCTTTTGTTTATTTGTTATAATTTTCCTTAACCCACCATTATAAGTTTTTTTTTTTTTTTTGCAGGTGATTGCATAACAATGATCTTGACAACAAAACAAAAGGTTTTCGGTGTAAAGACACTACAAGACCTAGTCATAAGACTGTTCAAATCAAGCATAGGCGTCAAATTTTCGAGCGGGTTCGAAATTCTGAAGCCTATGGAAGTGTAAAGGATCGTAGGAAGGCTACAAAATCACCTACTGTAGCTCCTGTTATAGTCCGCACACCTGAGAATGTCATCGTGATTGTTCAGGATTTTGTGGGCCGAAGCCCGAGCAAATCTCTGCGTCGTGGGAGTCAACAACTTGGGATTTGATGTTCTTCAGTTGGACGTATTTTGATCTCTGACCTGAAACTCTATCATTATAGGATTCGGATCAAACACCAGCTCACCCAGGCTGATAATGAGAGAGTCACTATGTGTGGGTGGTTCTCTCAAAATATTAAGGAAAAATGAAAATTTCCTGAACAACGTGAGTCTTTCGGATAAGACCCCACTTTCTGCTGAGTGGCCATGTTAACTCCAAAAACTGGGCTTCCTGGGGCATTCATAACCCCCAACGTATTGCTGAGTGACATTTACATTCAAAGTGCACTGCATGTTTTTTACAATATCATTGATCCCGGTGCCAATACCGTAAGCAATTTTAACCCCGCTTTAGTGAGAAATTGTCCTATCTCACCCGTGAGTCTAGAGTTGGGGAGAGACAAAAACCCACTGCCGTAAAAAAAAAAAAAAAAAAAAAAAAAGGCCGAAGGGGAAGAGAACAGCGTAGTTTATAAAATACTGTGCAAAAGGTATCTTATTAGTTATTACGGAGAGAATAGCAGAGGGATTGCCAGGAGGACATCTGATCACAAAAACGACGTCAGAGCCCACCGAACCTCTAATTCTTTCGTGGTCCACCTTAACAACTTTGGCCACCTACCAGACTGGGAGAAAACAGAGGTACTACCCAAAAAAGAAGGACAATTAAGGCAACCTTCATCAATTTGCACCCATGTAACAACCACCGTGATGGATTTGTCAAGTTAGCGAGTATAGCGAGCCACTGGGTTCTTGGCGAGGCCGAGTGGAGGTGCGGGAGGAGCGAGTGATCGGGGAGAAACGGGATAAGCTGGCAGTATTTAAGCTGTTATCCTATTTCTTTGTGTACACTCTGAAGAAGTCTTTCTAGGAGGAAACATCAGTAATAAAACTCCAATGATTTTGGCGTTTACCTCACCACCCTTCCACTCATTCTGTCTTACGTGCTTAAATATATATATATATATATATATATATATATATATACATATATATGTATGTGTATATATATATACATATATTTATATATTTACACATATATACATACACAAAGGATTACACACACACACACACACACATATATATATATATATATATATATATATATATATATAAATCTATATGTATATATATGTATATATATAAATATATATATACATATATAAATATATATATATATATATATATATATATACACACACACATATATATGTGCAGCGGCCATGGGGGTGAAAAGGGTGGTTAATGGGTGTAGTGAGCGCCCTCCCCAATCTCGATAGTCAGGTTGACTATGAGTTCTCATGGTTTTATGCTGTCAAGTGGTCGAGCGGTCTAAGGCGAGTGTGTCTTGGGAGTTTACTTCCAGATGCAGCGGGTTCGAATCCCGTGCGCTACTGTCAAGGAGATTGTCTGATCGATGTCGCTGTTCACTAGCGAATTTCTCAATATATATATATATATATATATATATATATATATATAGAGAGAGAGAGAGAGAGAGAGAGAGAGATTGATATAGATACTGATAGATAGCTAACACATGTTTATTCCGATAAAATACTTGGTAAGTTGAGAGAATACTAAGAAGAGGAAACAGAAGACGATGTAATTAAGTCTTTGTTCATTATGGGGTACCTCCTGATACGGTTTCAGTCCTTTCATTACAGTGACGAACACCTTGTGGTTTTTATTTTGTTTCTGCGGATGAGAAGAACGACCGGTTGGATCAGAAGAAATTCATCATCGAACAAGACCCCACTGTGACTCAAAAAGTTCATTAAATTGAATAAACTCATTCAGTGAAACAGAAATTGCTCAAAATACGTCAAACTACTGACTGGGTCAAGAATGAGAAGTGTCTTTATGTGATTTCACTACTTTCAAAACATTTCGTTCGTGACTTTTAGTATTTGATTACCTTGAGTGAATCTTACAGAAAACTATTTGCAAGTGGATCGCAATTACTATGGCGGAGAGAAACAAATCATGGTCTGATATTATACTTTAATCTTCGAGTCATCTTATATCTATAGACCTGGATGGCTGCTGATGTTTGATGAACTTGCTGGATATTAAGGAATGCTATTTCTCCGTCAATGTATAAAGTCAATGAAAGAAAAAAATACACACAGACACACACGTACACACACACACACACACAAACACACACACACACACAAACACACACACACACACAAACACACACACACACACACACACACACACACACACACACACACACACACACACACACACACACACACACACACACACACACACACACACACACACACACACACACACAGTGGTCATTTGTCTTTTGGAAGACCGATGTATCCTCCATCAAGTATTTTGTTTGTGACCTTTCATTTTAAATACCCGTGCACGGGAAAAAAAAAAGATAAATAAGAAATAAAAAAGATTAATAAATTGGAGCAAAAAAATCTATATGGCGATGATGTCACAAAGTTTTCTTATTTTGGAAAGGCACACTCTTCACTCCCAGACAAGCGTCTTTGCAGATTACGCTGTTTCTGTTACCATTTAGTTCTCTGTGGCTGTCCTTAATGTTGTGCTTCCTGATGAGGAAAGTTGTTTTGTTTGGTTTGTAGCAAGAAACAAAATAAGTTAGATTTTATGTTGGGTGCATTAGTTGCCTCTTCACGTTCTATCATGTTAATAGTGTTTGTCATTATTGATGTGTTCATTTTAGAACATTTTGTAAATGTTGATATCTTTTTCATTGCCTTGGGCTCCATAAAAGAAGCTCTTCAGATTGTGCCGAATGAGCGAATGCCATGCCGGAAGTCATCTGTATAGTACTGTATATCATACTTTCTATATATTGGATGCTCGCTGGCCTTGGATACTTGCTGGTCGAGCGGGTTAGAGCGTCGCTACTTGCGTCGGAGGTCGAGGTGGCGGCAATTTGAACCCTGCCAGGAATTAATGCAAAGTAGCTGGATGCCTTTTCAATTACCCCTTATAACCATAACACGAAACCAATATTCATTCTATTTTGGATAACGGCAGACAATCACATTCTGAAAGATTAGGTCATCTCAGGTAACTCCTTTGCTACGACAACAAACACTTAATTTCTCTGGTAATTTCATACACACAAACACAGACACACACGCACATAAACACACAAAGACTTAACCGCGGTTAAATACCTCCTGGTGTGATATTTTCTAATGATTCAGATATTTGTTGTGAATTGTTATACCCATGTAAATGTTTGTTTGCATGTCACGTGGCACATGGATACGACTGAATCGAAGAAGAGGGGAAGGGTGGAGAATTGGATGGAACCGTCTATCTTCTTCCACAAAAGAGACTAAGCGTTTATGGTAAGTCAACCCTTTCACAGCCACCAATATCTCATTCTTGAGACAATTAAGGACCTTCCTTCGACTGACAGCAGATTATATCATTTCCCACAGATGAATATTCAGGAGCAAATGGTAATGTGTATGCGGGTCTTCAGAAAACCGTCCTGTGTGTCCTGATCCATCCTCCTATTTTTCGTGAACGAACCTATGCTTTTCGGTAAAGACTATGTATATAGTTAGTAAAATAACACCATGCCAAACCTCGTTACATCGAATTCCGGCTATATCGGTCCTATTGAGACCTATCGGTCGGTATATGCGGTGCAAGGTTCGGTATGGATGGCCTATGACAACCAAGACTTTCCCTCAACTAGTTTAATATATTGAGGGTTTACTGTATATGAAAGAGGCTTTCTTCTGGATAAGACTGTGTAATTTGGTGGCCTCGAAATGAGAGAGTATATGAATGTCTGCGAGTAGGTGCTGTATTAAACGTTTTGTTGCGGAGTCACAAGCTCGTTAGAAAGTTCTGTTGGTTTGTGTATTCATCCGGGCGACTACCAGACGAACTACCCTGTCATAGGGGGACAAGAATACTGCCACCGTGTCCCCTGCAAGTCATGAAAGACGACTAAAATGGGATGGAATGAGAGAACTAGGAATTACATCTCTTCATGTACTTTTCTCTCATATAAGGTCAGGGCAAAATATCTTTTTAATTGACCATCCCCTATTAAGGGAATGAAAGTCTTTGCTTGTATACAGAAGGTTAACGGCTGGTTTCGTGAGCCTGTTCTAAACTGGCGTCGTCTTTATTACTCCGCGGGAAACCATTTACTAAGTACAAATCCAGACATACAATGCTCTAGAGTCTAGATAATGATCCTGATTTCCACCGGGCGATTTTATTCAGCTGAGGGAAAACCCTATACTACCCAAAGGGTCATTTGTGAATTCTTGCCAGTTTTGTATATTTTAAAAGTACTTTTTTTCAACCTTGCAGGAAGGAAAGTTTGCCCAGTCTCAAAATGTCGATCCTCTTCTCTGGTCTTGGCTCGAGCATGACCCACATGGCCGTTGTAAGAGGAGTGCACTTCTGATGTTGGCTGAAGGTCGAGGGAAGTCGGACAAGAGCAGGTTTGCCGTTCTTGCAGCAGGCCAAGTAGTAACGCAGGAGGTCACGATCATCGAGTTCGTCTGCCTCTTCCTTGTAGTAGGGAACTTGTCCTGTGCACAGTTCGTAGAAAACACAGCCGAGGGCCCACACGTCTACTTTGCCTCCACTGTATGGGTGCATCTTCCTGTCAATTACTTCCGGTGCCATATACCAAGGAGTACCACCTCGAACTTTAATGTTTCGTTTATAGACTTGAGGCGTTCTTCGGGACATTCCAAAATCGATCAGCTTGACAATCTTGTGGTCTGCGCTGAGAACGATGTTTTCAGTCTTCAGGTCCAGATGAGCAAAGTTCTTTGAGTGTACGTAAGCGACGGCTTGAACGAGTTGCTGGCAGTAGGACGCGACTCTGTCGCCCCAATCTTGGTAAGGCTGCTCCGCGTGTTTGATGACAGCGCTGTCGAGCGTCCCGCCCTCGCAGTACTCAGTGATTATGATATTCAGTTTGCCTTGTGTCGCCACATCCACAAGACGAACAATGTTCGGGTGAGTCAGCTCTGCGAGGGCTTGGATCTCGCTCAGAGATCCTTTGCCTCTGGTCGGGATCTTGGCGACGGAGATGTTTCCTGTCGTCTTGTTGATGACCAATGATGTGATTCCATAACCTCCAGAGCCCAAAGAAGATTTAAAAGTGTAGTTGTCATTAAAATAATTGGTTTTGTTGCTGCAGCTATGGGCTTTGACTTTGGTCGGGTTAACGACGGGCTTCGAGGTTGCTCTCGAAGTGCCTCTTGACGACTGGCGGCTCTCGAGGCTGTTTCCCTTCTTCTTAGGCAACGATGTATGCTGGCCATTCTTGATCGAAGCCTCTTTAGTAGAAGAAATGTTTTCCGTCTTCCTTACCTCCTGGTCCTTAGGAGGGATTTTTTGGGACTTGCTGGGGCAGTCTTCCTTTTCCTGAAGGTTTCTAGGGGTCAGGCAGCACTAACAAACCATTAATCTGATGACCCGGGCGACGAATTGACGAAGTCTGGCAAGTTTAAATTTTCGGAGTCGTGCCACCATTCTGTTGCGAGTCCTGCCTTGTGCCAGACACCAGTGTCTATCAGGGGTCAAAGAAGCGTTTGTGTCAGCGCCCACAAAAGTTAGTCTCAGATAGCCAGCAATTGTCCTCAATCAAGCAATGACATTAGCATTTTTCCATTCAAGAATTTTTCTTTCTTTCCTATTTCTCTTGTGTTACATTTTTTGTTTTCTCATTTAGTTCTTATGATGTACCATGTCGATTAGTTTAGCGGCATGAAAGGATGATAATAGATATTTTTGCTGTGATGTGAGAACATAATCAAATGATTAATGAGATCTAACTACTAACAAACCTGATCAGGACTGAATCGTCTTATGCATCTATTTTGCCAACCGACGGACAAGCACTCTCTAACCATAGGCAGACTTCAGGATCGAAATGGGTTAAGGAAACTTATTCTCATTGGAATTTCTATCAATAGAAGAATTTGTGTATGTGTAGGAGTGCGTGTTTGTATTTTTTATGTATGTATTGTATGTGTACATAATCACATGTGTATTTGTATGTGCATGCCAAAGCGTATGTGTATATTATTGTATAATGTATATGTACAGTATGTATGTATGTATGTATGTGTATGTATACGTATGTATGTATGCGTATGTATGTATGCGTATGTATGTATGTATGTATGTATGCATATATGTATGTGTATGCATGCATGTACATATAAATAATACATATATAGATAGACATACATGCATACAAACATACATACATAAACATGCATACATACATATATGTACACATTCAAACATATATATATATATATATATATATTTATATATATATGCATATATACACAAATACAAACTCACATTCATGCATACCCATATACATATATACCCACATACAAATATATTTACACTCATATATGCATATATACTGTACGTACATACATACATACATACATACGTATATACGCACACGCATACATTCATATATTATTACATGTCTGCACCTATACTATCATTTTTGTATCCCATGGGTGTGGATTGCGTAATTTCGCCTAACGCAGTTTCCCTTATCTCCTCGCTGCGCTTTTGCCTGCGGGAGGCAAGCGTATATAACGCATGTGTTATACGCAGTTATGGAGCCTACGTGACTAGCAATTCTAGGCGTTAGTGCATTCCTATTTTTGCTGTATGTGTACGAGCGTTTTTTCATTGTGTCTATTGTGTAAAAAATCCTATGGTTATGTGAAAGGGTTGGAAAGTATTTTATCTACTTCATTTATTTATCTATTTATTTATTTTTACGAAATAACACCTACCCATAGGAAAGCGGTGACAAATCATTTTGCCATGTGATGGTTTACATCTTATGTTCTCCATCGGTGTCACCGTTGGTAAATATCCTACTAATTCGTTTCCATATGAAAGCTATTATGTGTTTCTTACTTTTATGTTTGGTACCACATCACTACTAGTTTAACACCTTGGTGACAGATGTGATCTAAGTGACGTTTTTTTAAAAGTAATGGAACGGTTTGGTGGAATAGGGCTAACTTATGACCTGTAAATTCATAAGAACATAAGAATGATGGGGGATGCAAGAGACCATAAACCCTACACTAGGCAGTTCCATGTCCATTACCACCTGTCATCCCCATCCATAAAGAGGGTACATACCTTTGACTTGGCTACCCCCCTTATAAGGGGGAAAAAGTTCTTGGTATATAGACAGATAGACTTGTTAAAAAACGGTAATCTTTTCGAAGCATTAGTGGAAGATAGATGTATAAGAATCTTTATAGTAATAAACGAAATATTCCCAAAAAGTTGTACCGAGTTGTCAAATTTAAAAAGATGCTCTTCGGGTAATATCAAATTCAGGTGTTGTTATTTTGCTACAATCTAATTGTGGATAAAAATAGCTACTAATCCATTTACATTGGTATATGTTCTACAAATCATACCTAATCTTTCTTTAGTAAATGTTATAAATTTATGCTGCTTCAATCATAGCGGTCAATGATATTTCCGGACTCGGTAATCTTTTTATATAATGTTGACGTGCCAACATGCATACATAAACACATACATACATATATACAAACATACATAAATGAATATACAGACATTTCTACACACATACAAATTTGTTGTTTGAGAGCCCACTATCCTGAAAGTTACATCTCATTGTAGATGTCTCTCTATCTTTCTCTCTCTCAAAAAAAAAAGTCACGAGATCCCATTTTATTTTTATCGAAGTTTGACTGTTAAGTGAATAAGATTGTTTAGCATTTTACAAAGCAGTATCCGTATACACTGTCCCAATTAGAGTGCCAGATGGTGTGTGTATGTATATATATTATATATATATATATATATATACATACATATATATATATATATATACATACATACATACATACATATACCCAGGCTTTTTCCCCCTTACAAGGGAGGTATCCAAAAAGGAAAAGGCATAAAATCATTCCCACCCATTCCATCCCTGAATACACTCCACACCCCTCCACCCTCCCTCTTATCTTAGCACCTCCTGGATGACGGGTCATCCCTACATCTTGTCCACTGCCCTGACACAGAAGCAGAGCTGCAAGACACAGCACATCCACAGCAAGGCAGTTTCTTTAAATCGGAGACCCCCACCTCTCCTTCCCCTCATATAGAAAAGGAGAAAACGGGGAGGTATCTCTTCAGGCTGCGTCAATTTAGTTCTCATACATACTCCCACCCCCCATCTCCCACCCACTCCCCCTCATGCATCACAGCATCATCCATATACAACCATTTTCCATTCATCCCTATCTTCTGTCCTCTCCCATCCTTCCCCAACAGACATTCCCCTCTTTCCAAAACCCCCTTTTACCCCGTCCATCCATCTCATCCTAGGTCGCCTCCTCATATTCATTCCTTCCACCTGTCTTCCATACCTCTTTTACTAGTCTTTCTTCACTAATGTGTCCAAACAATCCTAATATTCTTTCATCAACCCTATCTCCCAACTCCCTTTCCACCCCTGTACTCCTCCCCCACCCCCTCATTTGTCATTCTACCTAGCCTAGTAGCTCCTATCATACTTCTCAGGCACTTCATATCAAACACATTCAAACTTCTTCAATCTTCCTCTCTTATGTTCCATGTTTCTACCCCGTACAGTGCTGTTGGCACAATCAGTCCTTCATACAATCTCCTCTTAGCATCTATTCCCATTACACTTTTTAATCCCCCAAGGTATTTACTCGCTTCACTCAATCTATATTCTACCTCCACCCCCACTAATTCCTTTCCTGCCACATTCGCACCAAAGTATCTAAAACTATCCATTTCCTCTAGTTTCTCTCCCTTAGTACTCATTTCCAGTCTGCTGCCACTTTCTCCCCTTGGACATCTCACCACCTTACATTTACCCCCTTTTATCTTCAACTTCCTTCTTTCGCAGACCTTCCCAAACTCTGTCACTAACTTCCTCAATCCCTCCTCTGAACCTTCTACAAGCAAAGTGTCGTCAGCAAACAACAACTGGCTTATCACCAACTTTTCTCCATTTTCTTTAACCATCTCCAATCCCTGACCCACTACCCTTGCATCCACCTCTTGCACCACCCCATCCATGTATAAATTGAACAGCCAGGGCGACATAACACATCCCTGACCCCCCCCCACACACACAAACACACACATAACACACACACACACACACACACACCTCGTGGCGCTGTGGATAGAGTTCTGTGGCGGTCCGGGTTCGACTCCCGCCCATGGCTGAAAGAGTTACAGTATCGCTGCGCTGCGGGATGTTACTCCAACTCTTGTGGGCGGGGAATTGGGTGTGTGTCTGCGTGTAAGGTCATATTATTACTCATAGATTGGTGAATGGCGAATCACACCCACACACAGACACACACACACACACACACACACACACACACACACACACACACACACACACACACACACACACACACACACACACACACACACACACACACACACACATTGTGTATATATATATGTATATATATATACACACACATATACATATACACACACATATATATATATATATACACACATATATATATATATATAAATATATATATATATATATATATATATATAAATATATATACACTTTTTTTTCCGTCAGTGGTCACTTGTCTTTTGGAAGACCGATGTATCCTCCCTCAAGTATTTTGTTTGTGCCCTTTTATTTTAGATACTCGCACATTGGAAAAAAGTTAAATAAAAAAAATAATAAAAAGAAGATTAATAAGAAAAAATTATATGAAGAGGATGTTACACATTTTTCTTATTTTGTAGGGGCACACTGTTCTCTGCCTGACAAGCGTCTTTGCAGACTACGATGCTTTTACCATTTAGTTCTCTGTGGTTGGCCTTAATGTTCGTTCTTCCTGATGAGGAAAGTTCTTTTGTTTAGTTTGTAACAAGAAACAAAATTAATCAGATTTTATGTTGGGTGCATTAGTTACCTCTTCATGTAGATAGTGTTTGTCATTTCTGCTGTGTTTCCTGTAGAACATTTTGTAGACAAAGGCTTAACTTGGTTAAATCCATCCTGGTGTGATATATTCTTATAGAAATAGTTCAGATGTTTGTTGTGAATTGTTGTGACCATGTAGGTGTTTGTTTGCTGCACGTCATGTGTCATGGATGCAACCGAATCAAAGAAGAGGGGAAGGAAGGATGGACAATTGGAAGGAACCGTCTATCTTCTTCCACAAAAAAAAAGCGTTTATGGCAAGATCAACCCTTTCAGAGCCACCATGTATGAGTATTGTATATGTATGTATTCGCCATATTCATGTATGCATATATTAATAATACATTCATGTAAACAAACATACATGCATTCATACCTGCATACATACATACACGTACATAGACATATATATACATTACACACACATACACACACACACACACACACACACACACACACACACACACACACATATATATATATATATATATATATATATATATATATATATATATATACATACAAGAAAGATATGTCGTAGCACATTTGTAAAATAATACTGATGACCCACTTTCGGAGAAGAATAAGCGAAGATATAGAGATCTGTATATTTCGATCACTTACTGCTGAAGAGGATCACAGTAAGTGATCGAAATATACAGATCTCTATATCTTCGCTTATTCTTCTCCGAAAGAGGGTCATCAGTAATATATACATACATACATACACAATTGCATAATCACATACATGTATACATAAATGCATAACATCATTCATGCATACCCACATAGTCACATACATACATACATATTTACATACACAAACATACATTTATATATATATATATACGCACATAAAAACATATATACATTACATACATACATAGATATATACATATATACGCATATACATTCATATATTGTTACATGCCTGCACCTATACCATAAATTTTGTATCCCATGGGCGTGGATTACATAACCTCGCCTAACGCAGTTTCCCGTATCCCCTCGCCGCGCTTTTCCCTGCGGGAGGCAACCGTATATAACGCATGTATTATACGCAGTTATGGAGCCTACGTGACTGGCAGTTGTAGGCGTTAGCGCATTCCTATTTTTGTTGTTTGTATACGAGCGTTTTTCCATTATGTCTAGTGTGTAAAAAATCCTATGGTTATGTGAAAAGGTTAGAAAATACTCTACCTTATCTTTCCCCCTTTTTCTTACGAAGTAGCACCTACCCATAGGAAAGACAAATAGCGGTGACTTAAATTATTTTTCCATGTAACTGTTTTCATTTTATCTCCACCATCGGAGTCACCGTTGGTAAATATCCTACTAATTCGTTTCCATGTGAAAGGTATTATGTGTTTGTCACTTTTATGTTTGGTACTACATCACTACTAGTTTAACACACTGGTGGCAAATGTGATGTAAGTGACGTTTTTAAAAAGTAATGAAATAACTTGGTGGAATAGGGCTAACTTCCGACCTGTAAACTCATAATATCACAAGAATGAAGGGGGATGCAAGAGACCATAAAGCCTACATTAGGGAGTTCCATGTCCATTACCCCCTGCCATCCCCATCCATAAAGAAGGTACATGCCTTTGACTTGGCTACCTCTCTTGTAAGGGGGATAAAGTTCTTGGTATTTAGATAGATAGACTTGTTAAAGTACGGTAAACTTTTCGAAGAATTAGTGGAAGATAGATATATAAGAATGCTTATAGTAATATACGAAATATTCTCAGAAAGTTGTACTGAGTTGTTAAATTTCAAAAGATGTTCTTCGGGTAACATTAAATTCATGTGTCATTTTGCTACAATCTAATTGTGGATAAAAATGGCTACTTATCTATTTACATTGCTATATGTTGTGCAACTCTTACCTAATCTGTTTTTTAGTATGTGTTATTAATTGACACTGCTTCAAGTATTCCGGTCAATGATCTTCCCGAACTCCGTTACCTTTTTTTATTTAATGCTGACGTGCCAGCTGGATAAGTGACAATGCGCACATACATACATAATTTACATACATATACACATACATACAAAGATACATATACATACAAACACATACATACATGTATGCATACATACATACATATACATACGTATATACTTTCATACATACATACATTTCTACACACATACAAATTTGTTGCTTGATAGCCCAATGTCCTGAAAGGTACATCCCTTTCTAAGAGATGTCTCTCTCTCTCTCTATCCTAAAAAGAAAAAGAAAAAAAAAACAACAACTTCGTTACAAACCAGACGATTTGATTTGCCTACATATCTACTCTTCTGTTTAAAAGAAAGATTCCATGGCACGAGATCCCATTCTATTTTTATCGAATTCTGACTGTCAAACGAATAAGATTGTTTGGCATTTTTCATAGCAGTATCCGTATACACTATCCAACTTATAGTACCAGATGGTGTATGTATGTATATATATATATATATATATATATATATATATATATATATATAAATATACAAATATATATATATATATACACACAAATATATATATATATAATATATATATATATATATATATATATATATACATATATATATATATATATATATATATGTATATATATATATATATATATTCATGTTTGCTATGAACGGGGGTTGGCAGCAATCTCATCTCCGTGCTAACTGGTTTCTGGTGAGATATTTCTCTGGTGTCACCTTATTCATTATATTAGGTAAAGCCCTATATCTATAGGGTGCCAAATGGTCCACGCCGTCATTATGACAGTACCCCACATATCTATAAGGAATTTTCCTGTTTGCCATCAGGGACGTGCCAGTTAGCAGTGGGTCCTGCGACTTTGTGTTAGAGCTGCTCTTTGTCTGATCTTTCTTACAAAACAAGTTCGATATGGGTGACCCTGCAGAGATTTCCTCTCTATCGACATAGCTTTTGTAATCATTAAGATTCCTAAACTTATCCACCACGGCAAGGTGTCAACTCTCGGACAACATAATTCTTATTTCAGAAAGAGCAGAAGACTTGCAAGATATGTTGAGCGATCTAAACAAAGAAAGTCTCAAAGTAGGTTTAAAAATGAATAAGAATAAAACCAAAGAAATGTTCAACACGAAAGTTCAAAGTAGAGAGATTGTAACTGATGGTGAGAGTCTTGAGGAAGTTGAAGTGTATAATTATTTAGGCCAGATGGTGAAGATGACGAAAGATCATGATAATGAAATAAAAGGACGCATAAAAAATGGTTGGAAAGTATTTGGCAAGTATATTGAAATGCTTAGAGGCTCTCTGCCTTTATGTTTGAAACGTAAAGTTTACAATCAGTGCTTCAGTGCATTCTACTAGCAATGATTTACGGGTGTGAGACTTGGAAGCTGAAGAGGGCGATGGAAACAAAGCTAAGGACTGCACAAAGGAGAATGGAGAGATTAATAATGGGAATAACACTGAGAGACCGAAAGAGAGCAAGTTGGGTGAGAAAGCAGACTAGAGTGAAAGATATTGTGGAGGCAGTAAAAGAGAGGAATTGGAATTGGGCAGGTAAGTTGGTGCGAACGACTGATGAGCGATGTAGCAAGTGTGTAACTGAGTGGACGCCGCGAGATAGGAAGCGTGGAAGAGGGACCCAGGCGGAGAGTGGAGAGAAGAGATCGAGAAGTTTACAGGAGTGACGTGGCAGAGGATGTTACGGTCGTGTGATTCATGGAATGCTATAAAGGAAGCCTTTGTTCAGCAGTAGACTCAAGATGTTTAAGGTGCTTTAGCAAATCAGGTACCTCCCAGCTGTCCTACACGTTTTAACATTGCTATTAATTCTCTCAAAAAGGACAGTGATTTCCATATCACAAAAGCTGATAAATCAAACGCCGTAGTAATTATGAACAAAAATGATTATTCAAACAAAATGGATGTACTACTTAAAGATCAAGATACTTATGTCCAACTTTTAAAGAATCCTACTGAGTCAGTGAATAGCCATTTCAATAAGAAGATAAAAAAAAATTTAAGTGGAAATAGTGAACTAATTAAAAAGTTTATTTCTATTAGCCCTCCTTTGCCTCACATGTATGGTCTAATTAAGACACATAAACCAAATTACCCGTTTCTTCAATAGGTTCAGCTCCATACAAACTTTCGAAATGGTTGGTAACAATTCTTAGTCCACTAGTTGGAACTATTTCCACTTCACATGTTAAGAACAGTTTAGACCTCATTAACAAACTAAGTGAGGTAAACCCAGATTATGAATTTAAATTGGTAAGTTATGATATTGTTAGTTTGTTTACGAAAGCCTTTGCATGACCTTTTAATCTATCTAAAAGAAGAGTTAAATAAGGACGATTTACCATTACCTTCAGGCACCTTAATTGAACTGATCAAATTGTGTTAAAGATTGCAAATTCCAATTTAATGATAAATTTTATCCTCAGAAATTTGGCATGAGCATGGGTAATCCTCTCTCCCCCGTATTGAGTAACTTATAAATGGAGTTTTTTGAAACTAAAATTTTAAGTAAGATCATTCCCCCCAACATAACATGGATGCGGTACATTGATGACATCCTATGTCTGTGGCCCATTCAAGATAATGTAAATTATTTTCTATGTAAATTTAATAATTTGGTCGGTTCCATTAAGTTCACGGTGGAGATAGAGAATGAAGGTATTTTGCCTTTCCTTGATTGTAATATCTATCGCCGTGAAAGTGAGTTGAAGTTTAGTGTATATCGCAAACCAACCAATGTTTGTTCATATTTACACTATTATTCCTCACACCCTCATGGCGTAAAGAGATCTGTTTTTTCGTCAATGTTCCTCAGGGCCCTACGCATTTGCAGCCCAGAGTACATCGATGATGAAATAAGATGTATTTAGGACACTAGGTGCTAAGCTACAATACCCCACACATGTTCTTGACACAGCTTACAATCGTGCTAAAAGGACATTTCATAATCTTAAGTCAACTGAAACTTTCAATATGAATAACTTGCTAATTCTACCATACCAAGAGAACCTACAAAACATTCCAAATATATTACGTAAATCTAACATTAATGTAGTTGTTAACAATAAGAACACTGTAAGACAATTGCTCATAAATAATTCTGTCAATAGTGATAAAGGGTGTGTACAAAATACCTTGTAAATCATGTAATCAGTTTTATGTTGGTCAGACTCCTAAAACACTCACAACACGAATCAATCAACACAAGAAATACGTTAGAGAGGGAAACCAATCTAGCGGTATATTCAACCACATGAACCATTTTAACCACCAAGTTGACTGGGATAACGCTAAAGTCATCACATACAACAACAACATAACAGAAAAAAAATAATTGAATGCAGTTTGATCAAATCTAGTAAGGGGATAAATGTTAATCTTCATCAAGGTTTGTACAAGTTAGATAGTTATATTTCTCATGAAATTTCAAAATTATTTAAACTATAATATGAATTATGAGCAGTTGTCCCATACTTGTTGGTTACCAGGACGGTTCAAACGTCCATCACGTGTACTTCTTCCGCTACCTCTCCGAATGCCCTCTTCACTATGTCATATATTCTATACCTTGTTTCTTCATTTCATAATTCCTTCTTTGTATCTGCAATGAAGATGTGATTATACGAAAGCGCTCGGCTTCGTTTGTTTACTTTTCCTAGTGGTTACTTACGTATTTGTGAACACACGCTCCTAGTGTTTTTATTGCATATATATATATATATATATATATATATATATATATATATATATATATATATATATATATAAGAGAGAGAGAGAGATCAAAAGCAGAAAAATACACTCACAAAAAACACTCTTTCACTTGACAAAGGATGTCTTGACTGCTGAATAATGCCATATGTTAGCACACAATTCAAGAAAAGAGTAGTAACAAAATAACTCTTCCTCTCCCATGCCCAATGAATAAAAGTAAGAGTTTTTGCTTGCCGAATGGACAACATCTTCATTCTGAAAAAAAAAAGACTCGGTAAGTTGTGAGAATACTTAGAAGTGATAAGACTCACGGTTTTCGGAAACAGAAGACGAAGTTATTAAGCCTTTGGTGATTATGGGGTACCTCCTTACATAGATTTAGTCCTTTCACTACAGTGACGCACATCTTCTGTTGTTGAAATTGTTAATGTCAGGCGATTCGGATCAGAAAAAAGACCGGTTGGATCAGAACAAATACATGATCGATCAAGTCCCTGCAGTGATTCGATCAAGACTCCAGTGTGACTCAAAATTTTTATTAAGCTGAATAAAATCGGCCAGTAAAAAAGAAACTGCCCAAAATAAGTCAAGAACGACAGATGTACTGACGTTTTGCCACTACTTTCAAAACATTTCGTTCGTGACTTTTAGTATTTGATTACCTTCAGTGAATCTTATAGAAAATCATTTGCAAGTGGATCGCAAATACTATGGCGGAGAGAAACAAATCAAGGTCTGATTATCATATTATAGTCTTGGAGAGATGTTATATCTGTAGACCTGGATGGCTGCTGCTGTTTGAAGACCCATTACTGAAGATTAAGGAATAATAGTTCTCCGTCACTGCTTAACGTAAAAAAAAAACTATACACACACACACACACACACACACACACACACACACACACACACACACACACACACACACACACACACACACACACACACACACACACACATATATATATATATATATATATATATATACATGATATACACAAACACACATGTATATATACATATATATATGTATATATATATATATATATATATATATATATATATATATTATATATATATATGAGTGGAATGGGTGGTGAGATAAACACAGGGAACCGTTAGGGATTTATTCTGACGTTTCGTCAGAGTACATCTAACACGCATCTTGTAAAAATATCCTCGCAGAATCACTGAAAGGCATTTCCCCTCTATTGAGCTGCTTAGGTGCTTTGCCCGGCAGATTTTTCTCCTCCAAACAATGTTTTAGGAATCCTCGGCGAAGTAATAGGCTGTCAATTCTTCTATGTGCACGAAACTCCCTCCAAATAGTTCCTGATCTCTCACCACCACTAGAAATGTTGAAATATGTAAGCCAGATGAGTGGATGGGTGGTGACATAAACACAGGGAACCGTTAGGGATTTATTCTGACGGTTCGGCATTACCAGGACTTCTTCAGAGGTCCTGGTAAGGACGAAACGTCATAATAAATTCCTAACGGTTCCCTGTGTTTATCTCACCACCCACCCCATTTATCTGTCTTACATATTTCAATGTATATATATATATATATATATATATATATATATATATATATTTATATATATATATATATATATATATGTATACATACATATAAAAATATATATACATATATATATATATATATATATATATATATGTATACATATATATGAAATATATATATATACATATATATATATATATGTGTGTATATATATATTTATATACATAAACATATATATATATATATTTATATACATATACAACATATATATACATATATATATATATATATATATATATATATATATACATACACATACATACACACACACACATACACACACACACACACACACACATATATATATATATATACACACACATATATATATATATATACACATATATATATATATATATATATATATATATATATATATATACATATATATATATATATATATATATATATATTACTCATTTGTGTATCTAGGATCTTGATATTTTGAGGTCTCCTACCTCTTCTTCGGGTGGAACTGGAACTTTGAAAATTGTGGACAATCAGATCTATGCACGGGGTTGGAGATAAAGTGTGGCATTTTCCAATGAGACTTGTGTTGTGGGTAGAATGTCCCGCAGGTAATTTTGAACTTTGGTATTTTCCGAGGGAAGGCGTAATTGATTTTGTTGAGTATTTGATGTTGACCTCACATTTTCCAATATAGCTTCCGCATTTTTTTTTTTTTTCCGTTAGTGGTCATATGTCTTTTGGAAGACCGATGTATCCTCCATGAAGTATTTTGTTTGTGACATTTTATCTTAGATACCCGCGCACTGGAAAAATTATAAATATAAAGATAAAAAAAAAAAGATTGATAAAATAAAGCAAAATAAAAATCTATATGGCGATGATGGTACAGCTTTTTCATACTTTGAAGGGGCACATTATTCTCTGCCTGACAAGCGTGTTTCCAGACTACGATGTTACTCTCACCATTTAGTTCTCTGTGGCTGCCCTTAATGTCGTTCTTCCTGATGAGGATTTTTTTTTCTTTTTTGGTGTAATAAGAAACACAACAAAATAGATTTTATGTTGGGTGCATTAATTACCTCTTCACGTTCTATCATCTGAATAGTGTTTGTCATTATCGCTATGTTTATTTTAGAACATTTTGTAGATGTTGATATCTCTTTTCCATTGCATTGGGCTCCATAAGAGATGCTCTTCAGATTGCGCTGAAAGAACGAATGCCATGTCGGATGTCATCTGTGCGGTATATCATACTTTCTATATCTTGGGTGCTCGCTGCACGTAAGATGCTCGCTGCCCTTGGATACTCGCTGGTCGAGCGGGTTAGAGCGTCGCTACTTGCGGCGGAGGTCGAGGTGACGACAACTTGAACCCCGCTAGTGATTTTTCAATTATACCTTACCTTAATACGAAACCAATATTCATTCTATTTTGGATAACGGCAGATAATGGCATGCTGAAAGATTAGGTCGTCTCAGGTATCTCCATTGCTACGATGGCAATTCTTTAATTTCTCTGGTAATTTTATACACGCACAAACGCAGACATACACGCACACAAACGCACAAAGACAAAGACTCAATCGCGTTTAAATCCCTCCTGGTGTGATATTTTCTAATAATTCAGATATTTGTTGTGAATTGTTATGCCCATGTAAGGGTTTGTTTGCACGCCACGTGGCACATGGATACGACCGAATCGAAGTAGAAGGGAAGAATGGACAATTGGAAGGAACCGTCTATCTTCTTCCACAAAGAAGATAAAGCGTTTATGGCAAGACCAACCCTTTCAGAGTCACCAATGTATTAGTCTTGAGACAATGTATGACCTTTCGGCTGACGGCAGATTATTTCATTTCCCTCAGATGAAGCTTCAGGAGCAAATGGTAATGTGTATGTGGGTCTTCAGAAAAACGTCCTGTGTGTCCTTATCCATCCTCCTATTTTTCGTGAACGAACATATGCTTTTCGGTAAAGACTGTGTATATAGTTAGTAAAATATCACCATGCCAAACCTCGTTACACCGAATTCCGGCTATATTGGCCCTATTGCGACCTATTGGTCGGTATATGCGGTGCAAGGTTCGGTATGGATGGCCTATAACAACCAAGCCTTTCCCTCAACTAGTTCAATATATCGAGGGTTTACTGTACTATATGAAAGAGGCTTTCTTCTGGATAAGACTGTGTAATTTGGTGGCCTCGGAGTGAGAGAGTATTTGAATGTCTGCGAGTAGGTGCTGTATTAAACGTTTTGCTGCGGAGTCACAAGCTCGTTAGAAAGTTCTGTTGGTTTGTGTATTCATCCGGGCGACTACCAGACGACCTACCCTGTGATAGGGGGACAAGAATACTACCACCGTGTCCCCTGCGAGTCATAAAAGACGACTGAAATGGGGTGGAACGAGAGAACTAGTAATTACATCTCTTCATGTACTTTTCTCTCATATAAGGTCAGGGCAAAATATCTTTTTAATTGACCATCTCCTATCAAGGGAATGAAAGTCTTTGCTTGTATACAGAAGGTTAACGGCTGCTTTGGTGAGCCTGTTCGAAATTGGCGTCATCTTTATTACTCCGCGGGAAACCATTTACTAAGTACAAATCCAGACATACAATGCTCTAGAGTCTAGATAATGATCCTGATTTCCGCCGGGCGATTTTATTCAGCTGAGGGAAAACCCTATACTACCCAAAGGGTCATTTGTGAATTGTTGCCAGTTTAATACATTCTAAAAGTACTTTTTTTCAACCTTGCAGGAAGGAAAGTTTGCCCAGTCTCAAAATGTCGATCCTCTTCTCTGGTCTTGGCTCGAGCATGACCCACATGGCCGTTGTGAGAGTGCACTTCTGATGTTGGCTGAAGGTCGAGGGAAGTTGGACAAAAGCAGGTTTGCCGTTCTTGCAGCAGGCCAAGTAGTAACGCAGGAGGTCACGATCATCGAGTTCGTCTGCCTATTCCTTGTAGTAGGGAACTTGTCCTGTGCACAGTTCGTAGAAAACACAACCGAGGGCCCATACGTCCACTTTGCCTCCGCTGTATGGGTGCATCTTTGTGTCAATCACTTCCGGTGCCATATACCAAGGAGTACCACCTCGAACTTTAATGTTTCGTTTATAGACATGGGGCGTTCTTCGGGACATTCCAAAATCGATCAGCTTGACAATCTTGTGGTCTGCGCTGAGAACGATGTTTTCAGTCTTCAGGTCCAGATGAGCAAAGTTCTTCGAGTGCACATATGCCACGGCCCGAACGAGTTGTTCACAGTAGGACGCGACTCTGTCGCCCCAATCTTGGTAAGGCTGCTCCGCGTGTTGGCTGACGGCGCTGTCGAGCGCCCCGCCCTCGCAGTACTCCGTGATTATGATGTTCAGCTTGCCTTGTGTCGCCACATCCACAAGACGAACAATGTTCGGGTGAGTCAGCTCTGCGAGGGCTTGGATCTCGCTCAGAGATCCCTTGCCTTTTGTCGGGATCTTGGCGACGCAGATGTTTCCCGTCGTCTTGTTGATGACCAATGATGTAATTCCATAACCTCCAGAGCCCAAATCAGATTTAAAAGTGTAATTTTCATTGTAATCAATGGTTTTGTTGCTGCAGCTTTGGGCGTTTACTGGAGTTTCGGTCGGGTCAACGACGGGCCTCAAGGTTGCTCTGGAAGAGCCGCTTGACGACTGGAGGCGCTCGAGGATCTTTACCTTCTTTTGAGGCAACGATGTGGGCTGGCGACTCTTGATCGAAGCCTCTTTAGTCGATGTAATATCCTCCATCTTCCTTGCATCCTGTTGCTTGGGAGGGATTCCTGAGGACTTGCTTGGGCTCTTCTCCTTTTTCTGGAGGGTCAGGCAGCAGCAACAGACCATTGATCTGATGATGCCGGCGAAGAATGGACGAAGTCGGGCAAGTCTGAATTTCCGATCTCGTGCCATTATCCTCTTGCGTGTCTATTGCCTGACACCTATCTGTATCAGGGGTCAAAGAAGCGTTTGTGTCAGCGCCCACAGAAGTTAGACTCAGATAGCCAGCAAATGTTCTTAATCAAGCAATGACATTTGCATTTTTTCATTCATGAATTTTCCTTTCTTTCCTATTTCTCTTGTGATACATATTTTGTTTTCTGGTTTATTCCTCATGATATACCATGTCGATTACTTTAGTGGTATGAAGGGATGCTAATAAATATTTTTGCTGTGATTTGAGAACATAATCAAATGATTAATGGGACCTAACTTCTAACAAACCCGATCAGAACCGAGGTGTCTTATACATCTATTTGACAACCGATGGACAAGCGCTCTCTAACCATAGGTAGACTTCAGGATCCAAATGCATCAAGGAAACTTTTTCTCATAGGCAGTTATTTTCATCAATACAAGAACTTGTGTATGTGTCGGAGTACGTGTGTGTATTTGTGTTTATGTATGTATTTTATTTATACATAATCACATATGTATTTGTATGTGCATGTCAATGCGTATGTGTATATATGTATGTGTATGTGTATGTATGCCCCGTATGCATGCATGCATACATAAATAATACATATAAATAGACATACATACATACAAACATGTATACATACATACATGCATACATATACGTATAAATGCAAACATATATATATATATATATATATATATATATACATATATATATATACATATATATATATACATATATATATATATATATATATATATATATATATATATATGCATACATATACCCACATACACATTTACACTCATATATGCATATATACGTACATACATACATAAATACATCCATATATACGCACATACATACATTCATGTATTACTCCATGGTTGCACCTATACCATAATTTTTGTATCCCATAGGCGTGGATTTCGTAATCTCGCCTGACGCATTTTCCCATATCCCCTCGCCGCGCTTTTGCCTGCGGGAGGCAAGCGTATATAACACATGTATCATACGCAGTTATATAGCCTACGTGACTGGCAATTCTAGGCATTAGAGCATTCCTATTTTTGTTGTTTGTGTACGAGCGTTTTTTCATTGTGTCCATTGTGTAAAAACTCATGTGATTATATAAAAGGGTTAGAAAGTAGTCTACCTTAATTTTTCTCTTACGAAGTAGCACCTACCTATAGGAAAGACGAATAGCGGTGACTTAAATAATTTTGCATTGTGATTATTTACATCTTATGTCCTCCATCGGAATCACCGTTGGTAAATATCCTACTAATTCGTTTCCATGTGAAAGGTATTATGTGTTTGTTACTTTTATGTTTGGTGGCAGATGTGATCTAAGTAATGTTTTTTTTTTAAGTAATGAAAAGGTTTGGTGGAATAGGGCTAACTTACGACCTGTAAACTCATAAGAACATAAGAATGAAGGGGAGTTCTAGAGACCATAAAGCCTACACTAGGCAGTTTTATGTCCATTACCACCTGTCATCCCCATCCATAAAGAAAGTACATGCCTTTGACTTGGCTACCCCCGTTATAAGGGGGAAAAAGTTCTTGGTATATAGATAGATAGACTTATCAAAGAACGGTAATCTTTTCAAAGAATTAGTGGAAGATAGATGTATAAGAATCTTGATAGTAATAAACGAAATATTCCCAGAAAGTTGTACTGAGTTGTCAAATCTCAAAAGATGCTTTTCGGGTAACATTAAATTCAGGTGTTATTTTGCTACAATCTAATTGTGGATAAAAATGGCTACTAATCCATTTAAATTGGTATATGTTCTACAAATCTTACCTAATCTTTCTTTAGTAAATGTTATAAATTTATGCTGCTTCAATTATCCCGGTCAATGATATTTCCGGACTCGGTAATCTTTTTATCTAATGTTGACGTGCCAACATGCATACATAAACACATATATAAATACATACATACATACATACATACATACATACATACATAAAAAGACATACATACATACATTTCTACACACATACAAATTTGTTGTTTGATAGCCCACTATCCTGAAAGGTACATCTCATTGTAAGAAATATCTCTCTCTCTCTCTCACAAAAAGTCACGAGATCCCATTTTATTTTTATCGAAGTTTGACTGTCAAGTGAATAAGATTGTTTGGCGTTTTGCACAGCAGTATCCCTATACACTGTCCCACTTACAGTGCCAGATGGTGTGTGTATATACTGTACACACACACACACACATATATATATATATGTGTATATATATATATATATATATATATATATATATATATATATATATATATATATATATATATATATATATATATATATATATATGCTGCTTCAATGCTCGCTCGCTTTCTTTCTCTCAAAAAAAAAAAAAAATTCACGAGATCCCATTTTATTTTTATCGAAGTTTGACTGCCAAGTGAATAAGATAGTTTGGCATTTTGCACAGCAGTATCCGTATACACTGTCCCACTTACAGAGCCAGATGGTGTATATATATATGTACGTATATACACATATATATATATATACTGTATATGTATATACATATATATATATATATATATATATATATACTGTATATGTATATATATATATGCATATATATATATATATATATGTGTGTGTGTGTATATATATATATATATATATATATGTGTGTGTGTGTGTGTGTGTGTGTGTGTGTGTGTGTGTGTGTGTGTGTGTGTGTGTGTGTGTGTGTGTGTGTGTGTGTGTGTGTGTGTGTGTGTACGTACGAAAAAAGCTGGAGTTCAGGAACCATGATAGAAAAAGTAAAAAGCACCTTACCCAGGAACAGGTAATTATGAGGTACACTTGGCGAGGTCATCTCGCGGGCTGCTCTCATTCTCCCGTCACAGTTGCCCAAGTGACCAAATGTCTGGGATTTTTTTCCTGGCGTGGGTGTGGATGAAAAGTCCTCTCTCCCGCTACTGGTCATAACCTTTCCTAGGTTCTCGTCTTCTGTAGGGTGTCTGTTCCACTCATCATTTCCCTTGCCGCTCTGAAAATGGGACATCTCTTTATGCTGTTTTCGTCACAAGCCCATGCTTTCAAAAATAGCCGGCTACTCTTGCTTTCAAAAATAGCCGGCTACTCTTGTCTTGTTGCTGTTTTTGTACGAAACATCCGCGCCCTGCCAATCAAAATCAGGTTGATATTCGTCACAGTGTTTGAATATCGCCGAACCCGGGTTCCTCGTGTTCACTGCTCTACGGAGTGCTTGCAGTCTCGTGGCCAGCTTTTCCCCCGTCTCTCCAACGTAGTGCGCGTTACAGTCCATACACTTCACCTCATAGACCGCACTTGCTTGGCCCTCCTTGCACTCCCGATCTCTGACCTTCGTGAGAGCACCGTGCAAGGCATTGCTTGGTTTATGTGCCACATTGACCCCATGCCTCCGAAGCAGAAAAGGATGTTACTAAACCTTTGGTGATTATGGTGTACCTCCTTACACGGTTTTAGTCTTTTCACATCATTGACATAAATCTTGTATTGTTCATGTTGTTAATACCAGACAATTCGGATCAGAAGAAGGTCCGTTTGCATCAGAACAAATTCATGGTCGATCAAGACCCCGGTGTGACTCAAAATTTTCATTAAATTGAATAATATTGGTAAGTAAAGAAGAAACTGCTCAAAATACGTCAAACTACTGAATGAGTGAGGAACGAAAGATGTACTTACGTTTTGCCACTACTTTCAAAACATTTCGTTCGTGACTTTTAGTATTTGATTACCTTGAGTGAATATTATAGAACACAATTTACAAGTGGATTGCAATCACTATGGCGGAGAGAAACAAATCAAGGTCTGATTATCGTATTTTAATCTTTGACTGATTTTATATCTGTAGACCTGGATAGCTGCTGCTGTTTAATGATCTGTCACCCATTGCTGGAGATTAAGGAATGCTATTTCTCCGTCACTGCTTAACGTTAAAGAAAAGAAACACACACACACAAATATATACATATACATATATGAATACATACATGTACCAAAGGTTTTTTTCCCTTTGCATGGGAGGTAGACGAAAAAAATAGGCATAGAAACCACTCCCACCCATTCTATCCCCTATACCCTGCACTCCCCCCTACCCTCTTCCCTCCCTCTTATCTTGGCACCTCCTGGATAACGGGTCATCCCTACATCTTGTCCACTGCCCTGACACAGAAGCAGAGCTGCAAGACACAGCACATCCACAGCAAGGCAGCTTCTTTAAATCGGAGACCCCCCACCTCTCCGTCCCCTCATGTAGAAAAGGAGAAAACGGAGAGGTATCTCTTCGGGCTGCGTCAATTTAGTTCTCATACATACTCCCACCCACTCCCCCTCATGCATCACAGCATCATCCATACACAACCATTTTCCATTCATCCCTATCTTCTGTCCTCTCCCATCCTTCCCCAACAGACATTCCCCTCTTTCCAAAACCCCCTTTTACCCCGTCCATCCATCTCATCCTAGGTCGCCCCCTCATGTTCATTCCTTCCACCTCTGCCTTCCAAACCTCTTTTACTAGTCTTTCTTCACTCATGTGTCCAAACAATCCTAATATTCTTTCATCAACCCTATCTCACAACTCCCTTTCCACCCCTGTACTCCTCCCCACCCACTTATTTGTCATTCTATCTGGCCTAGTAACTCCTATAATACTTCTCAGGCAACTCATATCAAACACATTCAAATTTCTTCACTCTTCCTCTCTTATGTTCCATGTTTCTGCCCCGTACAGTGCTGTTGGCACAATCAGTCCTTCATACAATCTCCTCTTAGCATTTATTCTAATTACACTTTTTAATCCTCCAAGGTATTTACTCGCTTCTCTCAATCTATATTCTACCTCCACCTCTACTAATTCCTTTCCTGTCACATTCGCACCAAAGTATCTAAGACTATCCATTTCCTCTAGTTTCTCTCCCTTAATACTCACTTCCAGTCTGCTGCCACTTTCTCCCCTTGGACATCTCACCACCATTTACGCCCATTTATCTTCAACTTCCTCCTTTCGCAGACTTTCCCAAACTCTGTCACTAACTTCCTCGATCCCTCCTCTGATCCTGCTACAAGCGAAGTGTCGTCAGCAAACAACAACTGGCTTACTACCCACTTTTCTCCATTTTCTTTAACCATCTCCAATCCCTGACCCACTACCCTTGCATCCACCTCTCGCACCACCCCATCCATGTATAGATTGAACAGCCAGGGCGACATAACACATCCCTGACCCACACAAAACACACACACACACACACACACACACACACACACACACACACACACACACACACACACACACACACACACACACATCTCGTGGCGCTGTGGATAGAGTTCTCACCGGCCACTATGGCGGTTCGTGTTCGACTCCCGCCCAGGACTGAAAGAATTTCAGTATCGCTGCGCTGCGGGATGTTACTCCAACTCTCGTGGGCGGGGAGTTGGGTGTGTGTGTGTGTAAGGTCACAGTATTACTCATAGATCGGTCATACGAGCTCTAAGCTCTCATGCGGGAGGTTAATAACTGTCGATCACGAGTCCAACACGTGATCCAAGACCATGGTGAATCACACACACACACACACACACACACACACACACACACACACACACACACACACACACACACACACACACACACACACACACACACACACACACACACACACACACACACACACACACACACACACACACACACACACACACACACACACACATATATATATATATATATATATATATACAGTATATATATATATATATATATATATATATATATATATATATATATATATATATATATATATATACACCACTGCGGTTCTAGAGCTTTCATCTGCTAGAACAAGAGGCTGTGTAACCTTGTTGAGGTGCAGTGACTTAACCTACTTGGTGTCTGCTCGGATCTGATGAAAGCAGATCTGTAACCTTCGGGGAGCAATGGACGCCTTGGTGGAACTAGTTAGCAGTCTCGAGGACCACGACAGGCCTAGCAAGCCGGTGGTTTTGATACTCTTGCTTAAGAAACACAAGTCATGCCTCGGAGCGGACGGAACTTACGGCAACGAACTCGAAATGATAATGGACAGTCTCTTAGGAATATTAGATTAGGTACAATCAATGCAACTACATTGAATGGTAAATTGGAGGAGGTTGTGGAACTAATGTTGGAGAGAAATATAGACATCATGGGGATATGTGAAACCAGGTTAGTTGGAGAGGGTATGAAGAAGATACACAATGATTTTCATCTAATTTATAAAGGAATGAACTGTGAAAGAAAGTATGGAGTAGCATTTATCCTTGCACCAAACTTTGCAGAAAGAGTTGGTAAGATAGAATATGTTAATGAGAGAATATTGGGTATGACGCTTCAATTAAGTACAAGTAAAGTCTCATTAATACAAGTATACGCACCACAACAAGGAAGACCCCAAGAAGAAAAAGAATTCTTTTATCAGAAATTACAGGATACCTTGGACAAAATTGAGGATGTAGACAAGATCGTACTGGGGGACCTGAATGCCCATGTTGGAAATAAGAGAAACAATACAGAGTGTGTGATGGGTGCATTTGGAATAGATGAGGTCAATGGTGAAGGTAAAGATCTGATAGACTTCTGCATTAGATACAGCTTAGCTATTATGAATACATTTTTTAAGCACAGAGATACCCATAAATGGAGCTGGCACAGGTGGAATTCTGAAAGAGGAGATTATGTGGAGAAGTCAATGATAGATCTGTTCTTAACTAACAAAAAACATATCTTTAGAGATGTGACAAGTATTCCTTCTGTATCACTAGATTCTGACCACCGCTTGGTTTTAGCAAAATTGAAAATAAAAAAGTTAAAGCCATTGAAAAAGCTTGTAAGAGAAAGAATCAAAATAGAAAGACTGAAAGAACAAGAAATTGATAAACAATATAGAGAGAGGTTTATGAAGCTAGACCTGAAGGACAACAAGAAACAGAAGATATAGAGAAAGAGTGGGGGAATATGAAAGAAAAAATTATCCAAATCGCAAGAGAGGGAGGGAACACAACTGACAGGGCACTGGCCCTTCCTGGTGTATGGTGAGAAGGTGAGAATATATATATATATATATATATATATATATATATATAGATATATATATATATATATATATATATATATATATATATATAAATATATATATAATATATAATATATACACACATATATATGGATATATATATATATATATATATATTATATATATATACACTATTTATATATATTATATATATATATATATATATATACTATACACATATATATATGGATATATATATATATATATTATATTATATATATTATAATATATACACATATATATATGGGATATATAATATATATATATACATAATATATAATATAATATATATATATAATTATATATATAATGTATTCATATATATGTATATATATACATATATATTATGTATATGTATATAATATATATACATATATATATATATATATATATATATATATATATCTATATATATACTATATATATATATATATATATATATTATATATATATATATATATATATATATGCAAATAAAACTAAAATGCAAATAAAACTAAAGTAATGATGGTGGGAGAAAGATGATATTGAGATAGAAATAGATGGAATACAATTGAAACAAGCGACTTTCATTACTTGGGAGTTCAAATAAATGAGAGGTGTTATATGGAGAAAGAAATAACAAGCAGAATCGAAAAATATACAAATAATCTAGGATTAATGTATCCACTACTAAAAGACAGACTCATACCATCAAAAGTTAAAGTCATCATATACAAGACGATACTAAGACCAGTATTAACATATGGCTCAGAGACCTGGACACTAACAATGAGATTAAAGAGCAAGATACAGGCAGCAGAAATGAGAATGTTGTGATTGATAAAGGGAGTAACAAGAAGAGATCGCTTAAGAAATGAGGATATCAGAAATGAACTGGACATCGAATCAATATTAGAATTTGTAGAAAGAAGTAAACTGAGATGGTATGGACACATCATGGGGATGAGTCAAGAAAGGTACCCTGCTAAATATTATCGATGGAATCAAAGAGGGAAGAGGCCGGTAGGAAGGCCCAGAAAGAGATGGAGCAGATGGAGTGAGGGAAGCAATTGAAGCGAGAGATCAACAATAGTGTGGAAAAGAGAGGAACTTTACGAGGATCGTACATGGTGGAGAAGTTTCGTGAGGCAACACAACTGACAGGGCCACTGGCCCTCTCCTGGTGTATGGTGAGAAGAAGGTGAGAATATATATATATATATATATATATATATATAAATATTATATATATATATATATATATATATTAATATATATATACACACATATATATATATATGGATATATATATAATATATATAATATACACACACACACATATATAATATATATATATATATATATATACTGTAATATATATATATATATATATATAATATATATATATATATATATACTGTATATATTATATATATATATATATATATTTTAATTTATATATATAATATGGATATATAATATATATATACATATATATATATAATGTATACATATATATATGTATATGTATACATATATATATGCATATAATGTATACATATATATATGTATATATATACATATATATTATATGTATATATAATATATATACATGTATATATATATATATATATATATATATATATGTATATATATACATATATATATGTATATACATATACATATATGTATATATATATATATAATATATATATATATGCCCGTCTGGGGTATTGGCTGCTTGTTATTGTGGCAAAGTAGCATGCAGTCGATACTTTAGGGTCTATATGGGGCGCCCCTACGGACCAGAGCCACACATCATTTTGTCTATGATAGAAGAAATTCTGTTCATAGAGAAATGATGACACTTTTATACTACGACTGTCCCTCCGTTATGCTGTCCCCCAACCCCTTGTTGCTGTCCTGTACCATTTCTCTGAGTATTCTCTTTCTGATTGGGGGAATTCCCTGTGGTGGGGAAAAGAATACTGCCACCAAGTTTTCC
This sequence comes from Oratosquilla oratoria, assembly GCF_046742065.1. Lineage (NCBI taxonomy): Eukaryota > Metazoa > Arthropoda > Malacostraca > Stomatopoda > Squillidae > Oratosquilla > Oratosquilla oratoria. Next base: position 155,836 of record NW_027467547.1, read on the forward strand.
CACTTGGATCGTAAGAGGCGAGAAGAAAGGGACGGGGAGAGGGACTAGGCATCCTTCTCCCTGTAGCCCCACGGGGCACACATCCTAAAGACAAAAGTGAAGGCATAAGGGGTGCTGGCGGGCCTCGGGCCAGCACCCTAAGGTTTGGGTCTTTTAATGTGCGTGGATGTGGTACAGATGAGAGTAAAAGGGAAGAGATAAGTAGTATGTTTGTGAGAAGAAAGTTGGATGTGTTGGCTTTGAGTGAAACTAAGTTGAAAGGGAAGGTGAGTGTATGTTTGGGAGTGTAAGTGGGGTGGTTATCAGGAGTGAAGAGAGGGCGAGGGAGGGAAGGGGGTGGCTATTCTAGTACGTGAAGAGATAGGTAAAGGGGTAGTGGAGTGGAAGGAGGTTTCCTCAAGGATAATGTGGTATGAAGGTGAAACTGGGAAAGGAGATGTGGGGTCTTTGTAAGTGCATATGGGCCGGGCAGTGAGAAGAGCATGGAAGAAATGGGAGGCCTTTTGATAGATTTTAAATGAGTGCATAGAGGGTTTAGGAAGAAATGTCAATGTAAATAGTACTGGGAGACCTTAATGCTAGAGTGGGAAATGGTCCAATCGATGGAGTGGTTGGGAAGTGTGGAGTTCCAGGACAAGAATCGTAAGTGGAGAGTTGATGGTGGAAATGTGTCTAGAAAGAGAGTTGATGATAGCAACATACAGTGTTTCGGAAGAAAGTCAAGCATAAGTACATATGGGAGAGGGTGGTGGAGGGAAGGGTGGTAGATAGAGCGCTAATGGATTATGTAGTGGTAAATAGGATTATGATAGGAAGAGTTAAGGATGTACATTGTGCTAAGGGGAGAGGGTGGGGAATATCAGATCATTTTTTGTGGAAGGTAAGTTGAGAGTGGAGGATAGATGGAGAAGGAGGAAAGGGACTAAAGGTAGGGAGGTTCTTAGAGTGAACTCCTTGAATGAAAAGGAAAAGGAGAAGGAGTACGAAAAGAATGGGTGTGACAGGAGGAGTGGTTCATGGAGGGAGTAAAGGATAGGGATGCAGAGATGGTGTGTGAAGAGGAATGGGGGATGGTTCAAGGAGGGAGTCTTAAAGTGTATGCAAGGATGGTGTGTGGAACAAGAAGGACATTCACAGGGAGGAAATAGAAGAAAAGTAGTGAATGGTGGGATGAGGAAAGAGGCAAATGTGAAATGGTTGTAGAAGCAGAAGAAGCGAGCATATCACAGAATGTGGTTACAAAAGAGGACAGGAGGAGTCCATATGAGACCGTACAAAGAAAAGAAAAGAGAAGTAAAGCAAAAGGTAAGAGGAGGCAAAGAGGAGAGCAGATTGTGAAATGGATAGGTTGTAGGGTAAAGATATGACAGAAAATTTTGAAAGTAATAAAAAGGATAGTTTTGGAAAGAAATTAAGAGAGGAAGAGGAAGGCTGCAAATCAAGTAGGGAAGAAAAGTAAAAGGTACAGATGGAGAGTTGATAATGGAGAGATGTGCAGTGAGGTGGACTGATGGTTGCAGAATATTTAGGGAGTTGCTGAATGTGAAGAGGGAGGATTGGGAAAGGACAGATAGCTGCAGTGGGAAATACGAAGAAAAGGGGATGAAGTGATGAGTGAGGAGAATTGGACCAGGAGAAAATAAGGAAGGATGAGTGTGAAGAAAGGCATTGTACAAGAAGATGAAAGCAGGTAAGGCAACCTGGTCTGATGGATGTCATGCAGAATGTCTGAAAAAGGGAGGTTCAGTGATGTGGACTGGTTTGGGTTGTGTAGATATTATTTAATGTTTGCTGATACAGAGAGGGTAGAGTACCGGAGGACTGGAGTAGTGCCTGTATAGTTCCTCTTTACAAGGGAAAAAGGGGACAAGGGTGAATGTAGTAATTTCAGAGGGAGGTTATGCCTGTATATGAGTGTAGTAGGGAAGGTAAAGCTTATGGGAGAATTTTTAATTGGAGTAGTAAGAGATTAGGATTGGAACATGAAGAGAGTAATTGGTGAGGAACAGTGTGGACTTCGCCATGGACGGGTAGAGGTTGTGTAGAACAGATCTTTGTGGTAAGACAGATATGGTGAGAAAGCTATAAAGAAAGGGGAAGGATGTTTTTTGAGCCAGTGTTGTTATGGATCTGGACGACACTGCGCTTGTGATAGGGTAGACCGGGGGTTTGAGGAAGGCACTGGTGGTGAGGTTTGGGAGATTTATGGGATAGAAGGAAAGCTAAAGATAAATTGGGGAGCTGTCAAGAGTTTTTTATGATGAGTAGGTAGAGCAAGTGTTAGGATTGGAAATGGAGAGAACTGGAGTGGTTTGAAGTTAAGGGTGGGACTTCGCCAAGGATGCGTTATGTCGCCCTGGGTGTTTCAACTTATACATGGATGACCATTGGGTGGTGCGAGAGGTGAATGCTTGGGATTGGGTAGTGAGTCAGGGATTGGAGAAACGTGGTTAAAGAAAATGGAGAATAGAAAAGTGGGAGGTGAGCCAGCTGTTGTTTGCGGACGACACTGCGCTTGTGGCAGGGTCAGAGAAGAGGAGATTGAGGAAGATGGTGGCAGAGTTCATGGGAGAGTATGTGATAGAAGAAAGCTAAAAGATAAATATGGGTAAAAGTAAAGGTGATGAACATGTAAAGGAGGTTTGCAAAGTGAGGCACGATAGACTGGTAAGTGCAACATTAAGGGAGATGTGAAGCGACTGAGAGGAGTGGATGAGCTTTTAGATACTTGGGTGCAAATGTAGCAGGAAAAGGTGAGTGAAGGTGGAGGTAGGAAGATTGACAGACCGGAAGCGAGTAATGCCTTGGTGGTTTAAAGAGTGTAATGAGAAATAGACATTTGGGAATGATGCACTTTGAAGAGGAGACTGTATGAAGGAGTGATTGTGGCCAACCAGCACTGTATAGGGGCAGAAACGTGGAACATCAGAGAAGAAGAGAGAAGCGCTTTGATGTACTGTGTCTTGAGATGAGGTGTCTGAGAAGGATGGTGGGGTTACTAGGCTAGATAGAGGGTGAGAAATGAGGAGGTGAGGAGGAGAACAGGGGTGCAAAAAGGATTTAGGAAGTAGAGAAGGGTTGATGAAAGTGTAATATTAGGATGGTTTTGTGACACATGGAAAGTGAGTGAAGAAAGACTAGTAAAAGAGGTATGGAAGGCAGATGTGGAGGGAGTGAACATGGAAGGGGAACGTCCTAGGTATTGTATGTACGGATGGATGGGGTGAAGGGGGCTACTATAAGATATATGTCTGTTATAAGGAAGGGAGAGGACGGAAGACAGAGGTGGAGTGTGAGTGTGTGTCTCTCTCTCTCTCTCTCTCTCTCTCTCTCTCTCTCTCTCTCTCTCTCTCTCTCTCTCTCTCTCTCTCTCTCTCTCTCTCTCTCTCTCTCTGTATATGGATCTCTCTCTCTCTCCGATGTTGTGGACTGCATGAGGAGGAATGGGCGGGGGTGGGGGGTGGGGTAGTATCTGTGTGAGTAAATTTTGACGCAGCCCGAAGGGTATTCTCTCCCCGTCTCTCTCTCTCTCTATCTCTCTCTGCAAAGGGGGACGGGAGAGGGGGGTCGCCGATCTCTTGAAGCGGCTCTCTCTCCGTGGATGTACTCTCTCCTTGCACACTGCTTCTGACCCTTCTCTAGGGCATGTGGGGCAGGGATCAGGGATGACCCGTCATCCAGGATCAGGGTGCTCAGATGAGAGGAAGATGGTGGGTGGGTATGTGGAGTGTATTTAGGGATGAAATGGGTGGGAGTGTTTTTATGCCTCTCTCCCTTTCTCTGCTACCTCTCCCTTGGAAGGGGGGAAAAAGCCTTGGTAACATTCTCTCTCTCTCACTGTATGTTTATGTATATATATAAATGTATATGTACATACTATATCTATATATATATACCTCTCTATATATATACATATATATGTATATATATATTATATATACTCTCTCTCTCTCTCACTGTCTCTCTGTGTGTCTCTATCTCTCTCTCTCTCTCTCTCTCTCTCTCTCTCTCTCTCTCTCTCTCTCTCTCTCTCTCTCTCTCTCTCTCTCTCTCTCTCTCTCTCTCTCTCTCTCTCTCTCTCTCGTTGGGGCTTGGCTGCGCAAACTGTCCTGCAAAATTATGTTTCATAAACTTTTCCGATTCATCCTCTTTATTTTCTCCGTCGAATTATATTATGAGATCGTACTCTTCATCAGAGTACATATAATTTTTACTATTTCGTAACATATTACGAAAGAGTCTTCAAAATCTCCCGAAGGAGTCTCCAGTCTCCAAAAGGAGTCGTGAAAGTCTCCCGACGTCAAATTCTCCCGTGGTCTCTCTCTCTCTCTCTCTCTCTCTCTCTCTCTCTCTCTCTCTCTCTATTTCTCTTTAGGGCTTGGCTTTCTCCTTCTTTAATTCTTCTTTTTCTTGGAAAGTCCTTTCCCAAACCTTAAGGAGGACCGACACATCTGATTCCGATTCGTCGACGACATAGTCGTAATCAGGCAGGATCATTGCCGTTGCGGCTTCTTCACTAATATTGTAAGCTGAAGCAGGAATCTCAACGGATCCCAATTCAGGTTCCTCTTCTGGAATTACCTGCTCGCTATCTATACCTTCCACTAAAGACACATGATTCTTTCTCTTTAATTTCTCCGTCATAACCACTACTCTTGGTAAAATTCTTGTATCCTGCAAAATAATGTTTCATAAACTTTTCCGATTCTTCCTCTTTAATTTCTTCGTCGAAATCTATTATGAGATCGTACTCATAAATATTGTTGAACCCCAATATTTTCCTATGAAATCTCTTAATTGTGGCTGTTACTGAGTTTTTTTTGAGTGAGGCAAGTTGGAGAAACTTATTCTTGTGCTTCCTGCCCTTCGCTCGCGGCCAATCAATCGTCTCCGTTGCCGTGACATCAGTGTTCTCGTCCAATCCGTCGTCTCCACTGCCGTGTCGTCACCACTCTCGACCAATCAGTTGTCTCCATTGCCGTGACGTCACCACTCTCTCAGCCAATCAGAATCCTTACCCAGTGGAACATTTTTGTCGGATTTCGGAAGGTGGTCATAAAAACGCCAGGAACTTTTCAAAACTGGAAAACTTTATTTTTTTATGTATATAGATAATGAAAGTTCCATGCTGTTCTCCAGATACCCTGACATATATGACTTAAAGCGATTTCAGGACCACAGAGAACCAATACCATTTCCTCCTCGCAGCCAAATTAAAAGAGACTTTCTAGTCTCTGATTTTTCAATTTTCCGGAAATTCAAAGTCCACTTCGACGATGTCTGCAGAAGCCTGAAGATTCTTTCCTTTTCAAACTCTCCCAGTTTTTCTTAAAGAGGAGGAATCGAGAGTCAAAAATGAGCAAAAAAATCTCTTCACCAAGGCAAAATAACAGTTGCCTACAAAAGCTAGAAAATGTATAAAAATCTGGACAGCACAAGTTTCTTTCCAATTTCAACCGGGTGAAGCATCCTTACCACTTGGTTCGCAAGGCGGGAGCCACTCCTTTGGAGGTTTAAAGGGTATAGTCTGCGGAGGAACTGGAAATATTTTGGGGACTCTAAAAGATATATAGGATATTTTCCCGAGGTTGTCCGCGTTCCCGCTGGTACATTGCCTTTCTTCTCTCCAGTTTTTTCGTTCGACGTCTCGAAAGGCTGTTCGACTGCCTTCCCTCCAGTTCTCTTTAGTCTGCTGAGGAGAGAAATTTCTTGTGCGGACTCTGAGAGAACTATGCGGTATTTTCCGGAAGTCGTCCGCGTTCTGCCTTGTGCGTTGCCTTTCTTCTCTGCAATTCTTTTCTTCGACGTCTGTAAAGGCTCTTGGTCTTGTGTCCCTCCAGTTCTTGTTCCGCCAATTTAAATTCGTCTCCGCGTTCGACATCTTCATCCTGACAAATTCTACGTCCTCGGCAATCCAATGACCTTGAGAATCTTCTTTCAGAAACAAAATCTCAGATTCTGATATGACAAATACCACTGTGCAAAATGAATATTTACAAATGTCATTAAAATAATAACGTGATTATGTATACAATGGACTCACTAATTATTACAATTGACTCATATAAAATATATAACGTATATATATATTATATATACATATATATATATACGGTTATGTATATTATATATATATATTATATTATATATACTATATATATATATATGTATGTATATATATATATATACATATATATATATGTATATATATCCATATATATATATATATATATATGGTGTATATATATATATTTATATATATATATATATAATTGTGTATTTTTTTTTTTATATATATATGTACATATATATATATGTATATATACATATACATATATATGTATATATACATGTGTATATACATATACATATATTATATATATATATATATATATGTATGTATATGTAAATATATATATACATATATATAAATATATATGTATATGTAAATATATATATATATATTTGTATATATATATATATAATATTATATATATATATATATTTAGTATATAGCTAAATATACATAATATATGTACATATGTATATATTATATATATATACATAATATATAACATATGTATGTATATACATATATACATAATATATATACATATATATATATATATATGTAATATACAACACATATATATATGGATATATATAAATATATATATATATATTTGTATATATATATATATATATATATATATATTTGTATATATATTATATATATATACTAATATATATACATATGTATGTATATATATACATAATATATATATACATTTGTATATATATATATAATATATACACACACACATATATATATGGATATATATATATATTTGTATATATATATATATATACATAATATGTATACATATATATATATAATATATATACATATATATATATAATATATACACACACATATATATATGGATATATATATATATATATATATATTACAGGTGAAAAATGTAATCACACATTTGTCAATAACGTAGAAACCACTGTTGGAGTAGAAAAGACTGGAAACGGGGAATCTATATATTTCGATTGCAAACTGCAATCCTCTTCAGTAGATACAAATAAGAGAGAGGGCGTACTGTTTAAACAGTACGCCCTCTCTCTTATTTGTATCTACTGAAAGAGGATTGCAGTTTGCAATCGAAATATATAGATTCCCCGTTTCCAGTCTTTTATACTCCAACAGTGGTTTCTACGTTATATATATATATATATATATATTTATATATACTATATATATATATAGATACATATATATATGTATATATATACATATATATCATATATATGTATATATATAATATATATACATATATATATATATATATATACATATATATATGTATATATATACATATATATATATATGTCACACACAGGAACCCACAGTCGGAGAAAGAATAAACTTCAAATAAAGAATAATCCTATATTTCGGCTATCAACTGTAGCCCTCTTCAGGAAAGTACATAAGATAGAGAACAGAGGGAACTTATAAACTACAGTAGGAAGAGATGTGGACAGTTGACCTCACTCAGGCGCGGGGCAAACTGGGGTGGCGGAGGAGGGAGGGGGTGAGGAGAGGGGAGGATGTAACGTCCGCACCAGCTTATTTACTGCTGCGCGTGAGATTATGTCAGGTGTCCACTGCCCTTTAGAAATATTAATATTAGGGCATTCCTCAATTAATGCTGATTCGACTATTTTCCTCCTGAAACCACAGTGGGACTTGAACACTAATCTGGCCTTACCCCAGTCGAAAGAATGATTCTTATTTTTGACATGAAGAAATACAGCCGAATTTTCTTGCCCATACCTAATTGACCTTTTATGTTCTGCCAATCTAGTGTTCAAGTCTCTCCCGGTTTGACCCAAGTAAACCAACTCACAATCTTTGCAGGGCAAACAATAAACACCAGGTGACTCAACTTCCTTCGGTTTTTGTTGAACGTTCACAATTTGCTTACGCACCGTGTTAGGAGAGTGATAGGCAATAGTGAGACGTTCACGAGGAAACAATTTAGTAGAAGAACTGATGGTATTATTGGGTGGAATTTTTAAAATGTCCTTAAAGGAGCGGTGAAAACTTTAGGGGACGGAAGTTTTAAAATGGTTGGCCCTAGCCTTACTGAGGGCTTGGTCCAGAAACCAAGGTGGATAAGCCAACTTCTCAAGTTGACATTTGATCACCTCAATCTCATGGTCCAGAAATTGAGGACTGCAAATCCTGAAAGCCCTCAAGAAAAGGCCAGAGGCAACACTTTTCTTGACATTGTCAGGGTGATTGCTAAAAAAGTGGAGATAACTGCCTGAATGGGTGGGTTTACGGTATACTGTAAAGAATAAATTATCATCAGTTCTTCTTAACAAAATATCCAAGAAAGGGATTTGGTGTCCTTCTTCCCATTCAACTTTAAATTTAAGATTCGGGGTCAATTGGTTCAATTTATCATGGAACACTTCAAATGGGCCCCAACTGTCATCCCATGCCGAAAAGATATCGTCTACGTACCTGAGCCAAATCAATTTCGGGCGGTTTGATGCTGGGCAAAAGGGTACACTCAAAATACTCCATGTACAAATTGGCCAAAACAGGAGACAAATTGGGAACCCATACTGCAACCGATATTTTGACGGAAGATTTGGTCTTGCAAGAAGAATAAAACATTTGAAGAAACACACAGGTGAACTAAAGCAAGAATTTTGTTGACTGGAGGGGAAAAAGTCATTGAAACGGTTGCAGTATGGTTTCCAAAAAAGTAAGTACATCATCAACATTAATTTTTTGTAAATAACGAGCAAACATCAAGACTGAGGAGCTTAAACCCTGAACTTTCATATTTTTGGTCTTAGAAATAAAATCACATGAATTTGTGATTTGAGAATTAGAGAAATTTCCTATGTACGGGGATAAAAGATCCGCCAGCCATTTAGCAAGTTTGCTAGTACAGGAGCCGCGGTTGGATATGATGGGCCTGAGGGGAATGTCTGTTTTGTGAATTTTAGGGAGACCATAAAAATATGGGAGCTCATATCACAAATTCATGTGATTTTATTTCTAAGACCAAAAATATGAAATGTATACATACATATATGTATATATATACATATATATATGTATACATTATATATATA
>NW_027467547.1:180000-182500 GCF_046742065.1 Oratosquilla oratoria
GAGATCGCCCAGAAAGTCGTATGCACCGAGGATCAATAGCCTCGCTGCGACTGCCAAAGGTCTTGTTTTTGCCCGAAGGCAATCAAGAATGAGCCTTTTGCCATCGAAAAGTATTATGAAGGCGTTCCTTACTATCACCGAAACATCACGAAACGTAAATGTGGGTAGAGTAGCAGAAACAGAATGCTACCAACAATATTCCGTCAATCGCAGGGTCATCAGAAACAGTGTCTCATAAAGCGATGTCTAAAATTCCTTAAGGGAAACATTAAGGAACGCTGGTTCTTTCATTTTCTAAAGAAAATTAAAGCCTGTTGTAAAAGAGGACAACGAGTAGCCCATTAAGAAGAAACAAAGCCCAAAATGAGACAATGAATCCCAAAATGTGACAGTGAAGCTCACAATGTGATAATATAGTCCAAAATGAGATAATAAAGCCTAAAACGAGACAGTAAGACCCAAATTGTAACACAATGAGACAAATGAAAGTTTCATTAGAATTTGTACACTACTACGTGTATACACACAAGCCCATACATGTGTGTGTGTGTGTGTGTGTGTGTCTAGATCTGTCTTGAAATGAATCTAAAAACTTGCTAATCCCAAATTTTCATCCTTTCCTTTTCTACCATTACTTATCTATTTATCTATTCTATTAGTATTATATATAATGTATATATACATATATATATATATAAATATACATATATATAATGTATATATATATGTATATATATAATGTATATATATATGTATATATATATATAATGTATATACTGTATATATACACAATATATATATATATATATATATATATATATATATATATATATATATAAACGACATGACAGAATAAATAACACTGAGGAAGAGTAGTTGTCGAAAGTGTCGAGGCTTCAGTGTATGCTGCATGGCACGTTAACTTGTTAGGAAACAATGTGACGAGCACAGAGTTACATGTATTAGAACCTTGAATGATACTCACATCATTATGACCTTCATAGGGTTCATCCTTGATATCATGTTTATAAGGTACTATAGTATGGTTATGATGGAAGCAAATTAAATGATCAAAACGTGGGTGACAGTGTTAGATAGACAGAAGCGTCTAATGGAACAAACTAACAGTTGTATTTTCCACAACTAGGAAAACGAAACTACCTAAAATCCTACTAATGAAATAGTATTCTGGTAAATTTTGACTAACTCTCCTTCTCGTCTGTATATTATTTCATCACTTTCAATCATTTGATTGTTTACACTGCTCACGGGTAGTATGCCACAGAATGCGAGTAACCACTGTCTAAGCAGATGCAAATCTTGGACATAGAATAGCATAAGGAAAATGAAGATCTACTAATACTTACAACTTAAGAACCCTCTCAGAAGACCACATGCTGGAGAGTTTAACGGAAGAACTAAGCTACAGTACATCAACCGGGACTGAGTGATGTCCAAAGAGCGGAAAAAAAAACTGACACAGTTACAATATAGTCACCACCTGTTCTACTACAGAGGTATGGGAAAAGATCGATCTAGCGGAGTAGGATTCCTGATAAACCGAAAGATTGCTAGTAACATAGTGAAGCTCAGTAGTTTATCAGGTAGGGTAGTTTAGATTGTGATAAAGCTGTGTAAAAGGTACACTCTTAAAAAATTCAGGTTTATGCACGAACTTCAGATCGTGACGATTTTAGAAAAGATTGATAAGAAAGGTACCGCTATAATTCAACTACATAAAGATACAGAAAAGATCAAGATTGAGAAAGGAGTACGGCAAGGCAATACCATTTAACCCAAATTATTTGCAGAGGGTTGAGTTGGAAAGAGAAAGGTTTGAAGATTAATGGCGTGTGTGTGTGTCTGTCTGTCTACCTTTGTCTGTCTGTCTTACTTTCTGTTGTCTGTTTGTCGCTGTCTGCCTCTGTCTTTATCTCTCTCTTTGAATTTCTCTGTTAGTGTCTATGTCTCTGTACATACATATATACATTTTTATTATATAATCCTTATAAATAATTTTTTCTAGAAAAAATTGCACGCACAACACCAATAGTTTTTGTTTCGTCTATCATTCGTACTCATAACAATATGCTCATAAACTTGTTTGGATCATTATTGTAGATGCCGTTGAATGTCCCTCTGATTCTCCTTGACTTCTCACCGGATTAGACAGAAAAGACACATCCCTTCCCCGTTCGTGTTGAGCCTGCATATCGGAGTCACCATTGGGTTCGTCTATAGCCGGTCCCTTGAAAGACCAATAGGTCACCTGCCGTTGGGACTACCGCCCCAATGCAAAGCATTTGACCTGACCCAGCCACGCCCATGCGTGCTCCTACTGGACGACGCCTTTGGCACAATTCATTTTCAAAACAAGAGATTCTTCGAGCCCTTACCACGCATTATTGCCTGAGATCTCCTTCATATTTTCGGTTGAAGAGGACGTCTTTCAAATTAAAGTATTTCCGGAAGGGCGAATAATCACATCGCAATTTTCTTT
>NW_027467547.1:187500-214430 GCF_046742065.1 Oratosquilla oratoria
TATCAATCTATTCATTTACTAGTAGGGCCCGTGGAAATTCCACGGGATTTACGAAGGAGTCTTCAGAATCTCCCGAAGGAGTCTTCAGTCTCCAAAAGAGGTCGTCAAAGTTTCCCGACGTTGTCGTCAAATTCTCTCTATCTCTCTCTCTTTCTCTTTCTCGTTAGGTCAATCATATAGGCAATAAAAAGAAATGAATCGTTTATGTCATGTCACATAGGACGCGCGGAAATTCCACGGATATTCAACTTTGAAGTATTACGAAGGAGTCTTCAAAATCTCCCGAAGGAGTCTTCAGTCTCCAAAAGGAGTCTTCAGTCTCCAAAAGGAGTCGTCAAAGTCTCCCGACGTTGTCGTCAAATTCTCCCGTCGTTTCTCTCTCTTTCTCGTTAGGTCAATCATAAAGGCAATAAAAAATTTGGAATCGTTTATGTCATGTCACAATAAACATTTATAGACGTTTGTTTATCTTCATGTAACCTATGATTAAACTTGTATAGACGTTTGAATACTGTTTATTTATTTATTCATTTATCTTTTTATTCATTCACCTACTTATTTTCGTGAGGTTCTGTCAGGAGCTCAGAAAGCAACGCGACATGACGTCACACGTTAAGCTTTGAATAAATGCCTTATATAAATATTACATTTATCGAAAGAATGTGATAAATAGGTGAATGAAATAGTCTGTCTTTAGCCAGAATAAAACTACTTCGATTCATTTGCACCGTGACGTCGTGTCGGACGCGCTGAAGCGACGTGACGTTACCGCTCTTCCCCAATAATTCGTCTCCGTTGCCGTGACGTCACCACTGTCGCCTAGCTGGCAGTCTTTACCAGTTTGGCCGATATAAAAAAAATTACATTTAAGGCATGGGATAGAGTAAACACAACCCTCATTTACTTCAGGTGAATTTTTAATGAGCTTACTTTTTATAGTATTGTTATTTTTGAAAACTTAGTTGGTCTGCCTAATATTCTCAAACAATTCAACATCAACTTAGTTTTCAAAAATAACAATACTATGAAAAGTAAGCTCATTAAAAATTCACCTGATTCTCTTTATTCATTTGCTACTTCTTCACCTTTTCCTTCTTCTTCTCTTTATTATTATCACCCCCTCTCTCTCTCTTTCTGTGTCTGCCTGCCTGCCTATTTGTCAATTAGTCATTCAGTCTATGTCTGTCTGTCTGTTCGTCTGTTTCTGTCTGTGCCTGCCTATCTATTTGTCTGTCTGTTTGGCTTTCTTCCTGTCTGCCTTCCTATCTATCTGCCTATCTCTCATAGTAGGCATGGTCTATGAATGATCACTTTATATATATATATATATATATATATATATATATAGAGAGAGAGAGAGAGAGAGAGAGAGAGAGAGAGAGAGAGAGAGACGTAAATGGTTTACTTACGTGATGGCAGACATTCCCGAAGGGGGAAAAAAGTTTATAAAGATTTTCACTGCAGCCCGTTTTTATAATATTATTTGAGGGAAGCACATTGCAGTGTACATGATGGAAGGGAAGTCTGGGGCCGTATACACAAAACTTTTTTGTTAGCCTTAGCAATCTCTGCTAGCTAACAGAAAACCACTAAAAGTTATACACCGATGCTTTACTAACAAATGTTAGCTAGTAAACAGTTGTTTGTCAAGTCCCACTAAACAGTGCTGAAGTTAGCAGCTTTGAACATGTAAATGGACGTATTATTAAAAATTGCACACATAAAAAAGTGTTATTAATGAAGTTCAGAATTTATTAATAGAGTATCATGATAGCACATAGATATCGTATGTATGGTTTTTTAGGAGTACTTATTAACCAACGACAGATATTTTTGGACGAAGATGCATTGTACAGGCGGCCGCGCCACATTCAAATCTTCCGACAGAAGACTCAACAATTATTTCAAAGGATATAGACATGGCAGAGGAATCACAGAAAAAGAAAAGGAAGCCAAACTGGTCACAAGAGGAAACACTCCTCTTGGTCAACGTGATTATGGAGAGAAAAATAATTATAAATGGGCGATTCAAGCCAAGTTTAAACACAAGGACAAGAGGGATTGAATTGAATTGAATTGAATATTTTATTGATAATTTACATCAAAAGGATGTAGACAGTATACTGTTCTTCACCCTCAACCACAGTTTGTTTTATACAGTATGTTGTTGCTCAAAGAGCATTACAATCGTGGTGCAAATTTTTTATAGTGTTTAAGAATCTTCTTTACAATATCATTATTCAAAATCCAACATATTTGTTCTTTAACAGATGTTAGAGAGTTGTTTCTATAAGGTCGTATAAGTTCACATTCTAAAATATAATGTTCTAATGTGTGCGCATTTCTCTCCTGACATATCTGACAGCTCTCCCCATTCCTTCCAGTTATCTGCCAGTAATATTTATAACCCAGTCTCATCCTCATTATGACTGTATCTACATATGATAAATTTTTCCCATAAGTCACTTTACTATTTTGTAATACATATAGGTAATGCTGCAAGCTTTCACCATGTACAATAACCTCATTCAATTTTATTTGTACCCATCGCTCTCTCCTCTTTCTCATTTCACTCTTTATCATTTTTATGCTGGTAATACTCTCTATATCTACATGTGGTTGTTTCGTTGCATTTCTAGCCAATTCGTCAGCCATTTCATTCAAATGGATTCCCACATGTGAGGGTATCCATATAAATCGTACATGACAATTCCTTTCTTGTAATCCTATAACAATCTGTTTACATGCGTTTATCACATGGTTGTCATTTTGTTTACTTCGAAGAGCTTCCAAGGAGCTTCTACTATCTACAAGTACATATATGTCTTTAACCATCATTTTTACAAATTCCAATCCTTCATGGATGGCATGTAACTCGGCCTGCGTGGATGATATATTGTCACCAAGTCTTCTGCTAATTGTTTCATCAATATAACTGCCATTAAAAGAGTAGTCTCTGATAAATACTCCACATCCTGCTCGCCCATTATCCAAGATAGACCCATCGCAGTATATGTGTATAGAATTCTTTTTAGGGAGTTCATCAATCTTCTCTAAAAAGATCAACTTTAGATATTCCGGATGCCAATCGTCTTTTTTTCTTCCGAGTTGTACAATATCTACTGTGATGCAGCTTTCCTGCCAGGGTTTAAACCTTTTATTTGTTTGTGGATGTTTGCAATATGATAGAACCCCGTATTCCAACATTACTAAATATAGTGTTCTTGCAAATTTAGATGCATTTCTTTTTCCTACACTAAGGTGTTGTAATGCAATAGTTAGTGCAGAGTTAGGCTGTCTCCGAACATGTCTAAGGGCAGCAGCTATAGTCAGTTCTTTGGTTCTATACTCAATACTGGGTAGATTCAGCTCCATTCTCATAATATCAATTCTAACGTTTCTTTGGCAACCCAATATAATCCTCATTGCTTCGTTTTGAATGACTTCAAGCTTATGTATTTGTTTTTTACTGTACATTAGCAGAACTGGTGCCGCATAGTCAATCAGTGAACGAATTGTGCTAATGTATACCGCTCTTAGGACAGGGATTCCTGCTCCGTTACCCTTCCATGCCAGAGCCTTCAAAGGTCTTAAGCGCCCTTTGCAGGAATTTCTTAAGCTGTTTATTTCGCGCACTTTGCTGTGTGATGTGTATCCTGTATATATTCCTAAGTATTTGTATATATCAACTTTTTCTAAATTAGTTTGGTTCAAAACTAAGTTAAACTGTTTATTATTCCGTATTTGGATTTTGGTTTTCTCATTGCAGATTACTAGACCCATCTTACAACAAAGTGCGCCAAGGTCATTTAGTGCTTCTTGGAGTATTCTCATATCCTTGCATTGCACTAAGATGTCATCTGCATATATGATAACCTGAGTGCCGCTGGGAAACTCATGTTTTGCTATGACGTTCATTAATACATTAAACAGAGTAGGACTCAAAACACCACCTTGTGGAGTTCCCAATTCAAGCTCTCTTTCTATAGAATATGACCCTTGTAACCACATCCTTGCCTTTCTATCACTCATACAGTTTTGTATCCATTTAAGTAGTTTTCCAGTGATTCCCAAGTTCACAAGTTCTTCTAGTATCACCTCTTTATTGGCCCGGTCAAATGCTCCTTTTATATCTATGAATGTTCTGCAGGTAGCCTCAGGATTATTTAAACAGTGTATTACACAGTCAGCAGTACTTTTCCTTTGTATAAAACCATACAGGTTTGGTGATGGTAACCCTTCAATCTTGTATAATAATCTGTTTAGTATTACCCTTTCCATAGTTTTACAGAAGCAGGACGTCATAGATATTGGACGAAAGTCGCCATTGTTCTTTGGAACCGGTACAATTATAGCATTTTTCCATTCCTGTGGTAAATAACCCGTTTCATATGACATATTGATTAGATCTAATAGTGGTCCATTCTTGATTCTAGACAAGCAATTAACGATATCATAGGTTATTCCATCATTTCCTGGTGCTGTTGATTTTCCATATTTTAGAGCATTAAGTAATTCTTCGTGTGTTACGGGTACACACGTATCAGCGGGTAGTGTAATCTGACACTGTACAATATTTTTTCTAAAGCTGCTCCTTTCTTTTAACGAGGTCTGCACTTCTGGTGGTAGTTCATTGAAACTACTAGCTTTAGACCATTTCATGATGAGTTCATTAGCTTTCTCTTTAGCATCGGGGAAGGAACTTTTCTTACAATGAATTCCCCTAATTTTATTTACCTCTTTCCATATATCCCCTAGATTTTTTGTTTTGCTTATTTTCCATAAAAATTCCATCCAATATTTATTTCTCAATTCTTGTTTGTTTTGTGTACACATTTTCGCAGTTTCTACCAGTGCTGCTTTAATACTTTCATCGTTTTGATTTGCACTCTAGTCTCTATGTGCTTTTTTAAGTAGTTTGTTCCATCCTTGATCAATCTTATCATTGGCATAATTATGTTTTCTACTGCTCATCCCTTTAAAGTTACATATTGTTAGTTCAGGATAGATGGCCTGCAATAGGTCCCGAAAAAAGCCATCTATACTTTGAATTTTATACCCAGCATACCATTTTTGTATAGTTGCCATTAATTCGTTATTTTTGCTTTCTGGCAATTTGTACCTTTGTCTCTGTCCATTCCTCTGTATTTTGTCAATATGAATATTAACTGTCAAGGCAAAATGATCACTTACAAGGTTACTAACTACATTAGCATTTGCTGAAAAAACAAACATATTGAAAAGCACAGCATAGTCTAACCTCCCTCCATGTAAATGAGTAGGTTCATTATTACCCAGTATATTGATATCATCCAGTTCCTCTAAAAAGTGTAACCATCTTCGACCATTAACGTTGTTGGCACCCGTCGTGCCGAGTCGTTCATGTCTAGCATTGATATCACCAACTAGTAAACATGCGTCATTGAATAAGCATTCTGGCATATCATCACTGTCAAATTTTTGTGGATGCACATACATGTTAACAATGTGTATTGTATTTCCTTCAGTATAGATCTTAACAATTAGTGCTTCTATTCCATTTCTTATATCATAGGATATCAATTCAGATGGTATGTCTTTTTTTATGTATGTTAATAGACCTCTAATATTATTCTGTCTATCTGCTGCTAGGTAGTAGCTCTGATAATTTCGTAGTTTTAATATAGTACCATCCTCAGTACCTGTTTCCTGGAGAGCAATAACATCTATATTGTATAACATCAGATAAGCATGTATATCAGTGGTTCTAGAGCGTGGACCATTCACATTCCAATTTAGGATATCTAAACTCTTAGCACCCATTATTTATTACCCCCATCTACCTTTGTGTTTTCATTTATACAAACATCGATTATACATTTGATCTGTTTCAATATTTTGTCATGCAATGTTTCAGGTATACTGGCCCACTTGAGTATTATTTCATCTCTCACATCAGATTTTCCATGACCCCATAACGAAGTTGCCCTGGTATTACTCTTTCCATCTCCACTGTTTCTCACTTCACTAGTATGTCTTGTACCTTCGCTGTGTTTTTCATATCGTTCAGTCATAGTCTTTTTATTTTCCTCTACCATCTTCCGCAGTGTGCGAATTTCCTGTTGTAGTTGCCGTACTACGTCGACAACATCCCGCAGTTCTCCTGGTACCTTAGCACTTTCAGGTGTCTTTGGTATGACACCCGATGTAGTTACGTTTCTATTCGTTGACAATTTTCCAAATTGTTCCATCCTTTTCTTCCATGCGTTTTCGGGCGGCGGTGGTGGTGAGTCTTCAACTGGCTGCAGCTCTTTTCGTTTACTAGGTTGTTCATCTCCTGTACTGTGGAGTTGCACTGTGCGCAGCTGTGGCCTCTTTTCGCATAGCACGGAGCCGGCGTTATGTTCGCCAGAACAGTTGCAGCACCGTGGAGTAACACATTGCCCATTTTTTATTTTGCTACCACATTCCAGGGAATTATGTTTGCCTCCACAGTATCGACACCGAAAATCACTCTGACATTTCCATGCCATATGTCCCCACTTTGAACATTTGTAACACAACACTGGCTGATCTATAAATTTTGCTACCTTTCTATATCCAATACCAGATATAAATACCTTTTCGGGTACATCTCCCTTCATAAGAGCAATCACTGGATTCTTTTTTTCACCTCTTACCTCACGACGTTTAGCCCAGACAAAGCGTTCATCGTCCAATAGGAAGTTAGGTTCTAGTATAACAGGGTACATAAATACTATTACTTTGGTGAGTTTCTCGACAGGGTCAGGTACTTTCATAATGACATTATTAAATCCTACGGTGGTTAGTATCTGCACTGCCTCATCTCCTTCCACAGTCAAGTACGTTCTATTACGCCCTTCTTTGAGAAGTGGTTTGAATTGTTTGCACTCCCTACCTAGTGTAGCGGCCCATAACAATTGTTCGTGAAACGTCAGCTGCGTATCACTTGGAAAGTACAATTTCTTCCTCTCTGTACTTACTTGGTTCGTCTGTTCCGCTCCTGTCACATTGAATTGCTGATCCTTTTCTTGCACTGAAGTTTCTTTTCTAGCACATGTATCAATATTCAGCTTCTTGTGTCGGATATTTTCACTATCACTTCCGCTGTTTTGTCGTGCTAACTGTCGTCGCCTCTTGTTTCTCTTGTTGACTACCTCCTGCTATTTCTTATCCGCAGGTAAACAGTGATGACAGATGCATCAGAATTATAGGTTCACACAAAAGTTAAGAAAAAAATATATATATATATACATATGTATATATATATATATATATATATATATATATATATACATATATATATTGCAGTCGAAAAATATCTCTTTACAGCTAATGCAACTGATGATTCCATGACTTATTGATGAGCGTGAGTGGATGCAAATATACATGTATAATAGGAATGAGATGCATATATTATTGCCAAATTTACTCAAATGTATCTAATGAGAAAGCATTTTGCCCCTCCCGCTCTCTCTCACTCTCTCTGATATACATTATATATATATCTACATATATATATGTATATATATATATGTATATATATATATATATATATACATATGTGTGTATATGTATATATATATATATATATATATATATGTACATTATATGTATGTATATATATACATATATATACATATATATATATATATATGTATGCATATATACATATATATATATGTGTGTGTGTATGTTTGAAGGTGTATTATGAAAAACAAACAAATGAATCATATATATATATATATATATATGTATATATATATATATATATAATATTTATATATATATATATATATATATATATATATATATATACTTTATATGTATGTGTGTGTGTATGTTTGAGGGTGTATTATGAAACACAAACAAACAAATGAATAAGTAGATAATAAGTAATAGTCAGACAGAAATTATTAAGAAAAATATAACTAATTAATAGAGTAACTAACAACTATACAAACAAGTTAGCTGACTAACCCACTGTCTACTGATTAACTAACTAAATCCGAATTAACTTACTAGCTAACTTACTAATTTGATAACTAATTAACTAACTACCCAACTAGGCGACTAAAGAGATTCATAACAAAATGAATAGATATATGCAGAAATAGGTAATCTAACCAGTAAATAAATATGAACACATATATAAGGAAATAAGATGCACCAATAATATCAGTGATCTCTCTTACCACCATTTAGGGTATCTTGAGAGAAATTCTCAAAATGCGCGATAGCCCAGTGGATACAGTGTCGAACTCGGCTTGGGTTCCGAATAGCGACTGTAATAACAGCGACTGTCAATAGAGCGACTTCACAATTGCAATTCTTTTAAAACAGCGACTATCACAACAGCGACCACATGATAGCGATTGTATTATACGAGCGATTGTCATAACGAGCTAAACGTTGTACTACCAATACAGGCTTCGACCTCATAATTATGTTGTTGCCCCAACTTGCGTCCTTTTTGTCCTGCTGTTTTGTCAGATCCTTGATGGTCCTGCTAGAATGTCCCACTACTTGAATATTACTCGGCTCAATTGTCCGGGTGAGGAGGGAGGTGACGTTGCTGGTTGGTAGGATTAGTCTTCTTGTTGGTTCCTTTTGTTTTTGCCGACCTTCCATTATTTTAATTAACAACCCAAACATTACTATGACCGACGACCGAGAGACCGACCAGTAAATTCACTTCATTGAACTTATCTCGCAAAGTGAACACAAACATGTAAACACGAACAAATAAACATGAGCGATAAAAACATAAGTCTGCGACCTTTTGAGCATATTTCATTCTGAACCTATCTCACAAAGTAAACACGACTAAACACGTAAATACAAACACGAAAACACAAACAATTGAAACTTAAGTTTGCGACCATTCTGACCGGTTGATAGTAAAGTCGCTGTTGTTACAGTCGCTGTTATAATGCGGTCGCCATTATGACTGTCGCTGTTTTGACAGTCGCTATCCGGCCTGGATCCCGTCGAACTCATGAGCAGGTGGTCGGGAGTTCGTTTTCCGGGATCCGCTAAACAAAACATAAGCATTGCTATTTTCAGTGCGTGACATTATTATCGTCTTTTTTCTGTAGCTGTTTAAGAATGGGCGCATTATATGAAACACAAACATAAACATGCAAACACGTACCAATACACGC
The DNA here is from genome assembly GCF_046742065.1 of Oratosquilla oratoria. NCBI lineage: Eukaryota > Metazoa > Arthropoda > Malacostraca > Stomatopoda > Squillidae > Oratosquilla > Oratosquilla oratoria. The sequence continues at coordinate 196,665 of NW_027467547.1, forward strand.
ACACCAGTCCACACACACACACACAAACATACACACATACATACGTGCGCGCGTGCACACACATACATACATACGCGCGCGTGGGCGCACGCACACACACACACACACAAGCACACACACATATACACACACGTATGCATACACACACACTTCGTGGCGCTGTGGTTATAGTTTTCGCCTACCACTACGGCGGTCCGGGTTCGACTCCTGCCCAGGTCTGAAATCATTTCAGTATCGCTACTCTTCGAGTCGTTACTCCAACTCTCGTGGCGGGGAGTTGGGTGCGTGTGTGCGTGGTCACAGCATTACCCATAGATCGGTCATACGAGGTCTGAGCTCTCTTCCAGGGGGAAAGTAGCTGTCGATCACGAGTCCAACACGTGATCCAAAGACCAAGGTGAATTATACATACGGGCACACACACACACACACACACACACAGATTACAGGCTAGACCACCATTACCGATGAGAGGAAGGCGAGCAGGTTTCATTTATGAATGAATATGCAAAAACCCACTGGGAGAGAATCTGTTTCGCTCGCCCGCAAAGTATAAACTTATGTCGGGATATATTTCACAAGGAAAGAATACTGAATAATCCCCACATCCTGTGAGTGAGAAAGGTGAACCACACGATAACGGGATATTCACACACACACACAGGCTACGTCCGACCCCGCTACGCCTGAGGCACTTCGGGTGAGTTCGCTTCGCTCGCAGACGCCTTCGACCAATCGATCGTCTCTGTTGCCGTCACGTCACCGCTCTTGGCCAAATCAGTCGTCTCCGTTGCCGTCACGTCACCACTCTCTCAGCTAATCAGGGGCCGGAGGGAACGTGTCCCCTTGAGGGATTCCCGGTTTCCGGGCCGATTTAGATCTATATCAACAGGAATTTATTATTATTATGTAGATAACTTTTATTGTACTAGCACATATAGTAGTCGCCGTATTATATGGTCTCGTGGAGGCGTTTATGATTTTGCTGCTTTGAATCGAGCCGACTTGATTGTAATTAGTTTATGGGCCATTTTTCTTTTAAATCTTAATGTCGAAAACGTCTTTGATTTTGGTTTTGGCCGCGATAGGAACGGTTTCGAGTGCTTTGACCCTCTTCGTGAATGCCTCGGGCGTTGTAGTAGTAATTCGGGTAGTTGTAGTACACCATTTGGCTCGTGTTGTACACCATTTGCCCCGAGTTGTAGTACACCATTTGCCTCGAGTTGTGTACCTGGCCCCTTCTGGTATCGTGGTCGTGAATGCCTCGGGCGTAGTTCGGGTACTTGTAGTACACCATTTGCCTTGAGTTGTGTACCTGGTCCCTCATAGTATCGTGGTTTAGGTGGTACTGGAGAGGGGTATTGTTATCATGATTTGAATGATAATTGCATTGATTCTTTTTATAGTTGTTGTGGCCTCTGGTTTTGGTGCTGTTACCAGTCCGAGGGTGGTCTGGTGTGTGGCTTGAGTTGATGCGAGGCTTTCTTACAGATTGGGCCATTTTCCTTTTGGCTTTTCGTTGAAGTGCAGAGTTGGTTTGAGGCACTTTACCAAACTCTTCCCTCTTCACTTCTGCCAAATAGGTCTTATATTTCCGAGTTCGTCGTTCCTTGTGGGTGGACATTCTTTCTAAGTCCTCCATCGGATTTTGGAACGATTTTTGAACGGGGCCAATCTCGGAAGTTGAGGGCACTCTTTCCTCCTCTGTTTCTGGGTCTTTCTTTTCACCCTCAGAAGGCTTTTGAAGCATTGCAGTGATTTCCATGGATACAGTGTTGATGTGAGGCTCTCTTGCAGATTCGGCCATTTTCCTTATGGCCTTGTGGGTGGACATACTTTCCAAGTCCTCCATCGGATTTTGGAACGATGTTTGTACGGGGCCAATCTCGGAAGTTGAGGGCATTCTTTTCTCCTCTGTTTCCGGGTCTTCCTTTCCACCCTCAGAAGGTTTTTGAAGCATTCCAGTGCTTTCCGTGGATGCAGTGGAATCGTTCTCCTTTTGTTTTTTCATTTCCACGATGTCCTCCTTGCATACTTCTTCAGGAGGAGTAGGAGCCTCTTCAGTTACTTCGGGCTCGTGAGTCCTGTCGGAAGACCGTTGGGAAGAGTCTTCATGAGGGACAGAAATCTTCTGGACCTCTTGCAGCGTCTCTCGTTCTTCGAGAAGGTTCTTCCTGTCTTCGGGTTGCAGGAGTCCTTCTTTACCACCATCAACTTCCCTTTCCTCGAAGTCTACCTGTGCCATTTTGTCCTCTGAAGCTCGCTGTGCTGAGGCTTCACAGCAGCAAATGGTTCTTAAAGCCTGGCGAAGCTTCTTAGAAGCCGCGCGAAGGGCTTTGCCGAAGACCTGAAAAATGGCCTTCGAGCTGGTGGTCATTGTTGGCACTCCCTCAAATCCTCTGGACACTCTTCGTATGTTTTCGAAAATGGTGTACTTCGTCGTTGTGGCGAGTTGGTTATCTCAATTTGGGGCAAATGGTTTCTATGAACCCTTTGGGTACTATGCAATTACTTTAGGGTATGTAGTGTTGACCTGGACATAATGATAATGATGATGATGATGACAATGATAATAACAATAACGATAATCATAATCATTTTATCATCACCACCACCACCATCATCATCATCATCATCATCATCATCACCACCACCACCACCTCTACATCCACCTTCCTGATGACCAGTTTAGTGTAGTAAGGGTCACATCGTTTATATCATGTAGAAATAGCCGTCATCATTATCATTTTCATCTTCCTGAAGCCCAGTAGAGTGTAATATGGGTCACATTGTTTAAATTATGTGGAAATAGCCCCACAATAAGGATACTCATGTTGATCTAATCATGTACATAATTTGCATCAACAATAGATTGATTAATTGATAACATATAAAAAACGATTATGTGTATGTAGATATCCTCCCACGACAGGCATAGGCTGTACGTCTATTGCCGTTTCATTTAAGTGAAAGTGACTTTTCCGTTTCACCTCTCCCCACCCCTCTCTCTCTCTCTCTCTCTCCTCTTTCTCTCTCTTTCTCCCTGTCTCTCTCTTTCTCTCTCTCTCTCTGTCTGTCTCTCTTTCTGTCTCTCTCTCTCTCCTCTCTCTCTCTCTCCCCTCTTTCACCCCCCTCTCTCTCTTTCTCTCTCTCTCTTCACAGCAGGTGATACACTTAGTTCGATTTGTTCTGGCTAGAGGACAAACAATTTTATCCAGGTGAGGGGAATAGGGTCCCCAGCGATCGAGCCCCACCTCCAATTTCAATTATATCAAGGTCGTCCGTCCTTGGGCTGGAATAGAGTATGTGAAGCGAGTCCTAGTTCCGAAGGTGTTAAGAAACTTTCCCTCCCAAGTGGAACTTTTACTCTATATTGTGGCTGTCGCCAGGCGATTTCATCTACCTCCGCGTCACCTTACGTGTGGTGAAAAGGCCTCGTACTCATTCACGAAAACATCAGGGAACTCTACATATTGAAGTATGAAAGACAAATGAGTGGAAGGGTGGTGAGTTAAACACAGAGAACAGTTGGAGTTTTATTCACTGACGTTTCGTCCTTACCAGGACATTCCTGGTTTCTTGTGTTTAACTCACCGCCCTTCCACTCAACTCTACATATCTATCTATATAACAAAAATCTATCTTCGCGTCATCTTACCTGTATCGAAAGGTCATCTCCCTCGCTCACGAAAACATCAAATATTTCTACATATCTATACAACAAAAGGATTATTCTCCCTTGTAAGGAAGGTAGCCAACCAAGGTATGCATCTCACCCCTTCAAGAAAACATCAAATAATTCTACATATCTATCTATATAACAAAAGCCTTTTTCTCCCATTTAAGAAAGGTATTCACCCATTGTATACACCCAACCACACCCATCCCAGTCCCCTCCTTCACCCATGTACTTCACTTTTTATCTTAGCTTACCCGATCAAAGAATTAAGTGTAAAGAATAAGTTTTCACACTGAAGGAAGGAAAAACTAAAGTTGAAGGAAAAGGAAATGAATGACTTTGGTAACTGAAGGTGAATAGTACTACATAAGTGATGACAGATGCATCAGAATTATAGGTTCACACAAAAGTTAAGAAAAAATATATGTAATATATATACATATATATATATGTGTATATATATATAGATATATATATATATAAAATATATATATATATATATATATATATATATTGCAGTCGAAAAATATCTCTTTAGAGCTAATGCAACTGATGATTACATGACTTAAATATTTATGAGTGTGAGTGGATGCAGACATACATGTATAATAGGAATGAAATGCATATATTATTGTCAAATTTACTCAAATGTATCAAACGAGAAACCATTTTGCCCCCCCACTCTCTCTCACTCTCTCTAATATATATTATACATATATATATATTATATATATATATATATATATATATATATACTTTATATGTGTGTGTGTGTGTATGTTTGAGGGTGTATTATAAAAAACAAACAAATAAATGAATAAATAGATAATAAGTAATAGTCAGAAATAATTAACAAAAATATAACTAATTAATAGTGACTAACAACTATACAAACAAATAAGCTGACTAACCCACTAACTGACTACTGATTAACTAACTAAATCCGAATTAACTTACTAGCTAAATAAATAATTTGATAACTAATTAACTAACTACCCAACAAGGTGACTAAATAGATGCATAGCAAAATGAATAGATAAATGCAGAAATAGATAGATAGACTTTATTTGGCAATAAATCAATGTACATGAAGTGCAAATAATGACAAGAACACATAGTTCGAAATGATAAATGTAAATTGCCGAGGATAACACACAAAGCATGAACGCTTATTTCCATTGTGGTCCTCATCAGGTTATTTTTCTACATTAAGTCACACGGACAAACACATAGGGGGTTGAGGGGACCAGAGACACTCATGAGTAATACCAGTCAGTACACATATGACACATAAACATTGTTATAGTTTTGCTAATATTACTGAAATGTTTGTACAAATAGGAACATTGAGTCCAAATATTTGAGCACCATCCAAAAGGAACATTGCATTAAGCAAAGGAACATCAAAATAATGTAAAAATGTAACAAAACAGTATGAGTGAGTAGTAGTAATAATATACTGCATTTTTCTACATCTGTATCTACATGTATGAGTGAGTACTATATCAGAGTAGGACCATTAATGATATACTACAATATTCTACATCTGTAACAACATGTAGTTATAGCGAATCCTACACTGCAGCTAGGGTCACCTATTAATTAAATCTAACATTTTACCTGAATCTCAGGACGGAGTGGGCAATTACAATGAGTAGTACATTATAACCTGAAGCACCAGAGGTAGCCTTTCCTTTGCTTTGCTTTTTAGGAATCTGCCCCTTGGGGCTACAGGGAGAAGGATGCCTAGTCCCTCTCCCCGTCCCTTTCTTCTCGCCTCTTACGATCCAAGTGGGAAACTTGGTGGCAGTATTCTTTTCCCCCACCACAGGGAAATCCCCCATCACAGAAAGAGAATACTTAGAGAAATGGTACAGGACAGCAACAAGGGGTTGGGGGACAGCATAACGGAGGGACAGTCGTAGTATAAAAGTGTCATCATTTCTCTATGAACAGAATTTCTTCTATCAAGGACAAAATGATGTGTGGCTCTGGTCCGTAGGGGCGCCCCATATAGACCCTAAAGTATCGACTGCATGCTACTTTGCCACAATAACAAGCAGCCAATACCCCAGACGGGGAAATTATGATAGGAAGAGTTAAGGATGTACATGTGCTAAGGGGAGAGGGTGGGGGAATATCAGATCATTTTTTGGTGGAAGGTAGGCTGAGAGTGGAGGATAGATGGAGAAGGAGGAAAGGGACAAAAGGTAGGGAGGTTCTTAGAGTGAACTCCTTGAATGAAAAGGAAAAGGAGAAGGAGTACGAAAAGAAGCTGAAGGAGGAGTGGGAGGGAGTAAAGGATAGAGCAGAGATGGGTGTGGAGGAGGAATGGGGATGGTTCAAGGAGGGAGTCTTAAAGTGTGCAAGGATGGTGTGTGGAACAAGAAGGACAGGGGGAAATAGAAGAAAGGGTAGTGAATGGTGGGATGAGGAAACAAAGAAGGTTGTAGAAGAGAAGAAGCGAGCATTCACAGATTGGTTACAAAAGAGGACGAGGGAGTCATATGAGACGTACAAAGAAAAGAAAAGAGAAGTAAAGCAAAAGGTAAAGGAGGCAAAGAGGAGAGCAGATGTGAAATGGGGTAGGAGTATGACAGAAAATTTTGAAAGTAATAAAAAGATGTTTTGGAAAGAAATTAAGAGAGGAAGAGGAGGCGAATCAAGTAGGGAAGAAAAGGTAAAAGGTACAGATGGAGAGTTGATAATGGAAGAGATGGCAGTGAGGGGAAGATGGGCAGAATATTTTAGGGAGTTGCTGAATGTGAAGGAGGATAGGAAAGGAAAGATAGCTGCAGTGGGAAATGCGAAGAAAATGAGAGTGATGAGTGAGGAGAATGGAGGAGAAATAAGGAAGGATGAGGTGAAGGCAGTTGTAAAGATGATGAAAGCAGGTAAGGCACCTGGTCTGGATGGATGTCATGCAGAATGTCTGAAAAAGGGAGGTTCAGTGATGGTGGACTGGTTGGTGAGGTTATTTAATGTTTGCTGGAGAGAGGGTAGAGTACCGGAGGACTGGAGGAGTGCCTGTATAGTTCCTCTTTACAAGGGAAAAGGGGACAAGTGTGAATGTAGTAATTTCAGAGGGATTAGCCTGTTGAGTGTAGTAGGGAAGGCTTATGGGAGGATCTTAATTGAGAGGATTAGGAGAGGAACAGAAGGAGTAATTGGTGAGGAACAGTGTGGATTTAGGACGGGTAGAGGTTGTGTAGATCAGATCTTTGTGGTAAGACAGATATGTGAGAAAGCTATAGGAAAGGGGAAGGATGATTTTGGGCTTTTATGGATCTGGAAAAGGCTTATGATAGGGTAGACAGAAAGGCACTGTGGGAGGTTATGCAGATTTATGGGATAGGAGGAAAGCTTTTGGGAGCTGTTAAGAGTTTCTATGAGAGTAGTAGAGCATGTGTTAGGATTGGAAATGGAGAGAGCGAGTGGTTTGAAGTAAAGGTGGGACTTCGTCAAGGATGCGTTATGTCGCCCTGGCTGTTCAACTTATACATGGATGGGGTGGTGCGAGAGGTGAATGCTAGGGTAGTGAGTCAGGGATTGGAGATGGTTAAAGAAAATGGAGAAAAGTGGGAGGTGAGCCAGCTGTTGTTTGCGGACGACACTGCGCTTGTGGCAGGGTCAGAGGAGGGATTGAGGAAGCTGGTGGCAGAGTTTGGGAGAGTATGTGATAGAAGAAAGCTAAAGATAAATGTGGGTAAAAGTAAGGTGATGAGATGCACAAGGGGTGAAAGTGGCAGTAGACTGGAAGTGAACATTAAGGGAGAGCGACTGGAGGAAGTGGATAGTTTTAGATACTTGGGTGCAAGTGTAGCAGGAAAAGGTGGAGTGAAGGTGGAGGTAGAATGTAGATTGAGAGAAGCGAGTAAATGCCTTGGTGGTTTAAAGAGTGTAATGAGGAATAGACATTTGGGAATGGATGCGAAGAGGAGACTGTATGAAGGAGTGATTGTGCCAACAGCATTGTATGGGGCAAAAACGTGGAACATAAGAGAAGAAGAGAGAAGGAGTTTGAATGTGTTTGAGATGAGGTGTCTGAGAAGCATGGTGGGGGTTATTGGGCTGGATAGAGTGAGAAATGAGGAGGTGAGGAGGAGAACAGGGGTGAAAAAGGATTTGGGAGATAGGGTTGATGAAAGAATATTAGGATGGTTTGGACACATTGAAAGAATGAGTGAAGAAAGACTAGTAAAAGAGGTATGGAAGGCAGATGTGGAGGGAGTGAACATGAGGGGACGTCCTAGGATGAGGTGGATGGATGGGGTGAAGGGGGCTTTGGGGAAGAGGGGAATGTCTGTTGAGGAAGGAAGGGAGAGGACGGAAGACAGAGGTGAGTGGAGAATGGTTGTATATGGATGATGTTGTGACTGCATGAGGAGGAATGGGCGGGGGGGTAGGGGTGGGGTAGTATGTGTGAGTAAATCTTGACGCAGCCCGAAGGGATTTCTCCCCGTCCTCGCCTTATATGCAAAGGGGGACGGAGAGGGGGGGTCGCCGATTAAATGAAGCGGCCTTGCTGTGGATGTACTGTGTCTTGCGACACTGCTTCTGACCCAGGGCGGTGGGCAGGGTGTAGGGATGACCCGTCATCCAGGAGGTGCTCAGATGAGAGGAAGGGTGGGAGGGGTGTGGAGTGTATTTAGGGAGGAAATGGGTGGGAGTGTTTTTATGCTTTTCCCTTTTTGGCTACCTCCCTTGGAAGGGGGAAAAAGCCTTGGTATATGTATGTACCAGAGATAGGGTACAGGGGACCAGCACTCGAATGAGTAAAACAACAAGGAGAATGAGGAAAAAGGTCAGATCATAACTGTTCTCGGAACCTACCTGAGACATATGCCATATTATGACTGGCAAAACAAAGGTGGAAACCAATTTGTAAACATCAATCATTGTTATGCTGAACTAAACTTCTGAAAAAAAGGGGGGAGGGGAGGTCAGAAACAGTTATGAGTGAACGCAGATATGGATGGTATTACTCATGGAATCAGGTATCCCTCACTAAGCTAGTAGTACACAAAATCAAGGCTGTTCTCTGTCCATAGCTGAGACTTATAGTAACCCTTGACTTTTTTCTTGAAGGTAACCTTGCTATTTGTCTTCTTAATGGACACAGGTAGTGAGTTCCATAGTTGAGCACCTGTGAAGTGAAAACTGTTTTTGGTGAAGGGACCTGCATGGGGTACAATAAGAGACTCTTGACTGTTCCGGGTTCGGTTCTCAGCCGATAATGTAAAATTACAGCTCACATATGAGGGAGCAGAATTATGAATGACATTGTAAACCTGGTTTAGTTTCAGCTGCTGGACACGATATTTTACAGGTAACATTCCTACCTTGCTAAATTCTTCAATACCAATATGACTACGTTGAGGTAGGTTTAGTATGAATCTAATTATCTTATTCTGTGTAACCTGTAGCCAGGACTAGTTTTTTTCTGCTCAGACTACTGTACCAAGAGCTACAAGCGTAATCAAAGTGATGTTGTAACAAGGCTGAGACCAGAAGCTTCTTTGTTTCCAGATCAAAATTTCTGGCTTTTCTTTACAAAAATTTGACTTTATGTGAACACTTGGAAACAATCTTATCTGTTATAGCATTCCCTGAGAGGGACTGATCTAAGGGTATTCCAAGATAGGTTACCTCTTGTTTTGACTCCAAGACATTAACCCCACATCTGACCTGTACATCGCTGCGTTTCCTGAGGTTGGGTTTGGATGCGAAGACAATACTTTCCGTTTTACCGGGGTGTAAGGACAGCCTATTATCTATGAGCCAGTCCTGGACCGATGACAGTTCGACACTCAGTTTCTCCTCTACTTCAACTGGGTCCCTACCTGAGACAATTAGAGCGGAGTCGTCTGCAAATAGCAGTAACTTACAGTTCACCGCACCTGGCATGTCGTTAATATAGATCAGGAACAGTAGGTCCTAGAATTGAACCTTGTGGTACACCACAAGTTATCTCTCTGTCATCTGAGCGGGCTTCATTTACCTGTACTAGTTGATTGCGACCTGTAAGGTAGGACTTGAACCAGCCAATATTCGCCACTCCTAATGCCTGAAGTTTTTTTAATAGAATATCATGGTCCACTGTATCAAATGCCTTTTGAAGATCCAACAAGACTAAACCCGTGTAATTACCTCTGTCGCATTCCTGTTTTATTAGATCGTAAAGTTATATTAAGCTGGTGTCTGTTGAGTAGTTAGTTCTAAAACCAGATTGCATACCGTATAGTAGATTACGTTCCCTGAGGTAGGTATCTAACTGATTGTATACGCTACGTTCCAAGACCTTCGAAATAATACCTAGAATTGAAACAGGCCTGTAGTTACCTGCCTCAGTTTTTGCGTTTTTCTTGTAAAGAGGTGTTACCCGAGCCCTTTTCATGTCGCTTGGGATAAATCCTGAACCAATGGACAAATTTATTATGTGGGTTATTGGGGGAGTAATAATTGAGGCTCCATCCTCTCAGGTCAGGTCAGGTCAGGTCAAACCGGGTAGCTGCTTCAGTTAGCGATATGGCGAGTGAACGTGTCACTGTGTTCAGCGCCGAAGAGGTACAATCTCTACTTAGTAGAATTGAAGCCTTGGAGGATGCTGTTAAGTGCCTTAAGGAGGAGAATCGAGTTCTCCGCTCGAAGGCCCATGATACGGAAGGCAATATTAGCGATGAGCATGGATGGAATACGGTGAGAAATAAGATGCGGAAAAGTGGAGAAAATTCCTCACCAGCCCCACTGAAATGCAAAAACTCGTTTCAAGTGCTGGCAAATCTGCAGGAAGAAGGAACTAACGAAATCCAAGAGATGAAGAAAAGGGCAGACGCTGGATCCCTGCCCACAGGTAAGATTTTGGTAGTAGGAGACAGTCAAGTGAGGTATTTAGACAGGGTTTTCTGCGACAAAGATAGGAAGCATAGGACGCAGGTGTGTTTCCCCGGCGCGGGCATAGGTGATGTTAGAGATAGGATTGAAGAGTGTCTAGTAGGGGAAGGTAAGGACCCAGTAGTTTGCTTAAGTGCCGGAGGAAATGATATAGGTAAGGTAGGAAGTGAGGAATTATTTTGCGCGGGTACCGAGATGCGCTAGACAAGATCAGAAATAGGGGAGGTGTTCCTGTAGTATGTGGAATCCTTCCGAGGCGTAGAGTTGGAGGCATGTGGCATTCCAGGGCTATTGCAATGAATTGCAGGCTGGCAAAAACATTGTAAGGCTAATGGGATGGGCATTTGTCGACAACTGGGACCGCTTTTATGGTAAGAATCACCTATACACAAGGGACGGAGTGCACTTGTCTCCCAAAGGATTTCGGCTCCTTGCTGAATCCCTTGAGCGAGAAGTAGGCATCCTACAGGTTTTTTTCGGGTAGATTATGTGGGAGTAGGGGGGGGAAGTATCGGAATATAGTTTAGGAAATAGAAACAACTTAGAGGACTGTACAAAAAAATCACCAAAGCAGGTGGAGGGAAGATAAACTTAAAGTTTACTATACAAATAGTAGGAGCATAATTAACAAAAATGATTTGCTGCGAGGTAAAGCATGCGTAGAAAAATTTCGATATTATAGCCATTACTGAATCCTGGATCAACATGGCTGATAAACCATTTCCTTCCGGAAATCGAAATAGAAGGATATAAGTTTTTTCATAAGGATAGGGTCGGCGGGAATGGGGGAGGTGTAGCACTTTTCGTTAAAAATACATTAAACTGTATTATCAACAATTCGATTAAGGAAGAGGACTGTACGGAATCTATTTGGGTAGAGATTATAGGCAAGAATAAGAAAGTTATTATTGGCGTCTTGTATAGACCTCCTAACCTAGCATTGAGCAGACTGATTCCCTAATTCATGAAATTCACAGAGCGTCCCAGTACAAAAAACGTTGTAATCATGGGAGATTTTAACTATAGAAACATTGACTGGGAAACTTTAATAGGAGATCATGAAGCGAAACAATTCCTAGATGTGGTGCAGGATAATTTCCTAAAACAAATGATTACCGATCCTACGAGGGGACAAAATACCCTGGACTTAATTCTAACAAAAAAAATGAGCACCAAATTAGCAGCATAATAGTGGGCGATAGTCTAGGCTTTAGCGATCATCAAGAAATAAGATTTAATATTATCTGGGAAAAAATAAAAAGTACAAATAACGTTCAAGTACCAGACTTCAGGAAAGCAAACTTTGACAATATAAAAACCTATTTGAAATTGAATACGAAAAACAATCCGGACGTTTCAAACATTCTTGATTCTCGTTGCGGGGCTGATAATCAGAAGTGGGTCAAGGAGGATACGCGTACCTTGGGTCAGGTCTGGGTCAAAGAGAGAAATACGCATACCTTAGATCAGGTCTGGGTCAAAGAGATTGATGCGCGTGCCTTGGGTCAGGTCGATTCGGGGCGACGGCCCAAAAATCAGGTCAGTACTTTTGGATGAGATGTATAGCAATCTGGCAGATCTTATTATTAATGCACAATACACATTTATCCCCCTAAAGTCAATACGAAAAAAAATAGTAATACTCCCAAATGGATGACGGACAGATTGAAACATGAGATCGGAATTAAAAGAGGACTTTACGTAAAAATAAAAAACGGGGAATCACACCTTAGATCAAGATATAACGAAATGGCAAAGCTGGTTAAAAGGAATACACGTTCAGCGAAACGTAATTATGAAATCAAGGTTGCCAGTCAAGCAAAATCCAACCCAAAGGGTTTCTTTCACCTCTATAGAACAAAAAAATAAAGAAAGAATAGGACCAATTAAAAACGATGAAAATGTCATGATAGAATCGGAAGAAAAAATGAGTGAGGAGTTTAACAATTATTTTCTATCGGTGTTTACTAATGAGAGGTTAGATAAAGTACCTGACTGCGATCCGATTTTCAGAGGGGATGAAGAAAATAGCCTAACTAATATCAGTATTAGTAAAGAAGAAGTTATCAAGCAGATTGACAGACTTAAAGCTACAAAATCTCCGGGTCCGGACGAAATTTTTCCAAGAATGCTTAAAGAGTGTAATTTGAAATCTGCGACCAGTTAACTGAAATATTCAATAAATCGGTAGACACTGGTTCTGTTCCAACTGCTTGGAGGCAGGCAAACGTTGTTCCTGTTTTTAAGAAGGGAGATAGATCGACCATATGCAACTACAGGCCAATCAGTTTGACATCGGTTATAGGAAAAATGCTTGAATCAATAATAGTAAATAGACTCAGAGAACACATTGAAGGGCATAATTTAATTCGTGATTCACAGCATGGTTTTCTCCAAAGGTAAGTCATGCGTGACTAATCTTCTATCCTTTTACACTAAGGTATATAAGGCGTCAGACAACAATGAAAATTACGATGTTATTTACCTTGACTTTAGCAAAGCGTTCGACAAAGTGCCACACCAGAGACTACTAAATAAAATCAAAGCCCATGGCATAGGAGGGAAAGTGTTAGAATGGATTTAGAGCTTGGATTAGTAACAGAAAACAGCGGGTCACCATAAATGGAATAAAATCTAGGTGGGGCAATGTTACTAGCGGGGTCCCCCCAGGGCTCGGTTTTGGGTCCCCTTATTGTTCATTATGTATATAAACGACTTAGACGATGGGTTAAATAGTGATGTTAGTAAGTTTTGCGGACGGACACTAAAATAGGACGCCTAATTAGGTCAGGAGAAGACGCCCAGATTCTGCAGGATGATCTTAATAAAACTGTTAACATGGTCGGTGAAATGGCAAATGAACTTCAATATCTCTAAGTGTAGCGTGTTAAACGTAGGGCTACACAACCCCGAAAATAGATACAACTTAGATGACACGTTTTTAGAAAAATCTGAGTGCGAGAGGGACTTGGGAGTTCTGGTGAGTCCGGACCTTAAAACCAGGAAGCAGTGCATTAGCGCCAGAAATAAAGCAAACAGGGCATTAGGCTTCATTGCTAGGACGGTAACAAATAGAAGTGCAGAGGTAATTATTAAACTCTATCTAGCGATAGTTAGACCCATCCTTGACTATGCGGTACAGTTTTGGTCTCCGTCCTACAAAATGGACATAAATTCACTAGAATCAGTACAGAGAAGAATGACCAAAATGATACAAGGACTCGGAAATTTGCCTTACGAAGAGAGGCTTAGGCACCTAAACTTACACTCTCTGGAAAGACGCAGAGTGCGGGGTGATCTAATAGAAGTGTTCAAGTGGATCAAAGGCTATAACAAGGGTGATGCAAACAAGGTCATCATAATAAAACAACAGGGCAGGACTCGCAGTAATGGGTATAAACTGGACAAATTTAGATTTAAGAAGGAAATAGGCAAGAATTGGTTTACAAATAGGGTGGTCGATGAATGGAATAAACTTAGTAACCACGTAGTAAGCGCTGAAACTATCAGTTGTTTTAAAAAACGATTAGACAACTTTATGGATGGGGACGACAGGTGGTGATGGATACGGAGCTGCCTAGTGTAGGCCTTATGGTCTTTTGCAGTCTCCTTTATTTCTTATGTTCTTATGTTCTTAACCTCGCAGGAATGTCATCTAACCCTGTACCCTTATTGGCACTTATGCTAGCCAGTAATTTAAACATTTCTTTTTGAGTGGTCTTATGCAGTTTGAAACACTTTGAGGACTTGTCCTTATAACACTCCTGAACGTACCTCAGCCCAAACTTCCCAGAACCTGTAGGGAGGGATTTAACTAGTTTTGTGGCAATGGTTGTGAAAAAGGTGTTGAAATGATTGGCTATGGTGTTCCTATCAGAGTTGAGCTCACCGTTTATCAAGAGTCCTATCCTGTCTGCTTTGTTACTAGGCTTTGTGTGAGCTTCTAGGGTCTTCAGTGTTTGCCAAAGCTTCCTTGGATCGTGTTTGTTCTGGTGCATCATCTTGGTACAATAATCAGCTTTGGCTTTATCCTTTCAATAATTCACCTGATTCCTATAGTACAGAAAGCCATTATAGTCCTCCTGATTTCCACTTTTCCTAAATCTGGTAATAAATCTGTCTCTATCTCTAATTAAACCCAGTATTTCATTAGTCATCCATGGCTCCGTCCTCTGTTTTATTCGTAATCTAACCAGTAAATAAATATGAACACATATATAAGGAAATAAGATGCATCAATAAATGATATCAGTGATCTTTCTAACCACCATTTACGGTATCTTGAGAGAAATTCTCAAAATGCGCGGTGGTCGTGTGGATAAAGTGTCGAACTCATGAGCAGGTGGTCGGGAGTTTGTTTACCGGGACCCGCTGCGGGCTTCTTGCGCTGGTTCGCGACAGCCCTGGCCAAGCGAGGAGGCGACCCAAAGATCGGAAAAAAAAAACGGCTTACAGCAACTGACAGGGCTTTGCCTTACCATGGGTTTCTCACTTCCCACTTCTAGGGAGTGGAGTGGTAAGAGTCGCAACTTGAACCATATTTGGCCAGTTTTATCTCACCGGGAGATTGGACATGGTAACAAATATTCTCGACCTATGAAAGGAAAATTTAAAAGAAAAAAAAACATGTCAAATACAATTTATAGTAAATAAGCAGTATTTCCTTATTGATGTACTAAGTATTTCAGCGGCTTTGATCCATCGTTTTTCGCTCATATTTCCAAAATAACCGTTCACATCAGCATGATATATTAGCACAGACTAATTCACACCCTGCCCTAATTTTTGACGTTATAGTGCATTCACAAGGGTATTTAATTACGGCGTTTACTCTTGATATCAAGTGTGTCGTAGCCGACACCCGTGAAGTAAATCAAACAAGTGAAGTTGTGATGTCATCACAAACTACCTCGCTTATCGCAACCAAGGAGGTGTGGGCGGGTGCTGTGAGAAGGTCCAGATCGTTCGAAGAAGAGTATTGGTCATCGGACAGCATACATGAAATTGTGGAACCCGTCATCATCACCATGGACAGCGATGACGGTGATGAACTGTTTATCCATAGTGGTATGGAATGAAATAAAATGCATGTCCAGTTGTTATCATAATTTCCCTATCCATCATATGTATAAACTTGTTATTGAATTCCCTTTCCGGGTGCATGGTATTCAATTATTATTACATTTTTTTCAGAGAGAGAGAGAGAGAGCAGGAGGAGGGAGGAAATGGAGAGGAAGGAGGGAAGGGGAGGAGGATGGGATAGACGAGGTAGTTTGTGATGACGTCACAACTTCACTTGTTCGATTTACTTCACGGGTGTCGGCTGCGAGACATTTGAAGTCGAGAGTAAAAGCAATAAACAAATACACTTGTGAATGCACTATAATGTCAAAAATTAGGGCAGGGTGTGAATTAAGTTGTGCTAATATATTATGCTGATGTGAATAGTTATTTTGGAAATATGAACGAAAAACGATGGGTCAAAGCCACTGAAATACTTAGTAGTTTATGACTCTTAATTTGTAGTTTTGTAGTGCCTTATTTTCCCTCCTTCTTCTTTTTCTCATTAAATCTTCGACTCAGATGATCTATTCAAATGGTGGTTGTGTTGAAATTTTACAAGCACGATGGATCTTTTTTTTTTTTTTTTTTTTTAATAGGTAAAATGTAATTTACTTCATGAATTGGGTGGAACTGAAAGTACAACCGACATGCTAGTGCCAATGATATTCACCAAATCATTACTCGTCATATGTAGCGAAAGAAATAAAAGAATGTATATAAACTATATTTTGTCTCAAAACGTCAACAAAGCGACTTTATTTTTTATTTCTGAAGAGAAACTCTGCAGCTTGTATGATTTTTGCTAAACAAAACATAAGTATTGCTATTTTCAGTGCGTGACATTATTATCGTCTTTTTCTGCAGCTGTTTAAGAATGAGCGCATTATATGAAACACAAACATAAACATGCAAACACGTACCAATATACGCACACCAGTCCACACAGCCACACAAACATACAAAGGGGATTTACAAACGTACACATACATACGTGCGCGCGCACACACACACACACACGCACACACACATACATACGCGCGTATGCATACACACACACTTCGTGGCGCTGTAGTTATAGTTCTCGCCTACCACTACGGCGGTCCGGGTTCGACTTCTGCCCAGGGCTGAAATAATTTCAGTATCGCTGCTCTTCGAGTCGTTACTCCAACTCTCGCGGGCGGGGAGTTGGGTGCGTGTGTGCGTGGTCACAGCATTACCCATAGATAGGTCATACGAGGTCTGAGCTCTCTTCCAGGGGGGAAATAGCTGTCGATCACGAGTCCAACACGTGATCCAAAGACCAAGGTGAATTACACACACATACGCGTGCACACACACACACACACACACACACACACACACACACACACACACACACACACACACACACACACACACAGATTACAGGCTAGGCCACCATTACCGATGAGAGGAAGTCGAGCAGGTTTCATTTATGAATGAATATGCGAAAACCCACCCGGAGAGAATCTGTTTTGCTCGCCCGCAAAGTATAAACTTATGTCGGGATATATTTCACATGGAAAGAATACTGAATAATACCCACATCCTGTGAGTGAGAAAGATGAACCACACGATAACGAGATATTCACACACACACACACACACACACACACACACACACACACACACACACACACACACACACACACACACACACACACACACACACAGTTGGTAGAGCGCTGAACTGTTACCATAGTGGCCCGTAGTTCTTGGTTCGAATCCTGCCCAGGGCCGAAATTATTTCGGTACCGCTACGCTTCGGGTCGTTACTCTGACTCTCGTGGGCGGGGAGTTGGATGTGTGTGTGTGTGTGTAAGGTCATAGCATTACCCATAGATCGGACCTACGAGCTCTGAGCTCACTTCCAGGAGGGAAATAGCTGTTGATCACGAGTCCAACACGTGATCCAAAGACCAAGTGAATACACACACACACACACACACACACACACACACACACACGTACACCGCTCTGGGCCAATCAGTCGTCTCCGTTGCCGTCACGTCACCACTCTCTCAGCCAATCAGGGGCCGGAGGGAACGTGTCCCTTTGAGGGATTCCCGGTTTCCGGGCCGATTTTGATCTATATCAACAGGAATTTATTA
>NW_027467548.1:0-10000 GCF_046742065.1 Oratosquilla oratoria
GAATAAATTACAAAATGAAAACTAAATAGATTAACACAAACCCACTCAAAGTAACCTTTCGCTCGTTATGGACGTCATGTCGCTCTCGCAGTACAAAAATCTTATAGATTGTTATATTTCGTGTTTATCACTTTATGAAATTGTATATCACGTTTTTATATAAAAGAAATATATATGAAATAAATTACAAAATGAAAACTAAATAGATCATCACAAACCCACGCAAAGTAACCTTTCGCTTGTTATGACGTCATGTCACTCTCGCAGTACAAAAATCTGATCAAGTGTTATATTTCGTGTTTATCACTTTATGAAATTATATTTCACGTTTTTTACATAAAATAAATACATTCGAATTAACTACAAAATGAAAACTATATAAATTAACAAAAACCCACGCAATGTAACCTTTCCGCATGGTTATGACGTAATCTCGTTCTCGCAGTACAAAAATCTTATAAAGTGTCATATTTCATGTTTATTACTTTATGAGAATTGTATTTCACGTTTTTATATAAAATAAATATATTTGAATATATTACAAAATGAAAACTAAATAGATTAACTCAAACCCACGCAAAGTAACCTTTCGCGCGTTATGACGTAATGTCGCTCTCGTAGTACAAAAATCTTATAAACTGTTATATATTGTGTTTATCACTTTATAATATTATATTTCTCGTTTTTTAAATAAAATAAATATATTCGCACAAACTACAAAATGAAAATTAAATTGATTAACACAAACCCACACAAAGTAACCTTTCGCGCGTTATGACGTCATGTCGTTCTTGCAGTACAAAATCTCATAAACTTTATGGAATTATATTTCACGTTTTTATATAGAGTAAATATATATTTGAACAAATTACAAAATGAAAACTAAATAGATTAACACAAACTCACGCAAAGTAACCTTTCGCGCGTCATGACGTCATGTCGCTCTCGCAGTACAGAAATCTCATAAACTGTTATATCTCGTGTTTATCACTTTATGAAATTATTTTTTACGTTTTTTATATGAACGAAATATATTTAAAACAAAACTACAAAATGAAAACTAAATAGATTAACACAAACCCCACACAAAGTAACTTTTCGCGCGTTATGACGTCATGTCGCTCTCGCAGTACAAAAATCTTTATAAACTGTTATATCTCGTGTATATCACTTTATGAAAATATGTTTCACGGTTTTTATGTAAAAGAAATATGTCTGACTTAAAAAAAAAGAAAACTAAATTGATTATATACAAACCCACGCAAAGTAACCTTTCAATCGTTATGACGTCATGTCGCTCTCGCAGTACAAAAAATCTCATAAACTGTTATATTTCGTGTTTATCATTTTTATTTGATAATATTTCACGTTTTTATATTAAAAATATATTTGAATAAAATTACAAAATGAAAAATAAATAAATTGACACAAACTCACTCAAAAGTAACCTTTCACGCATCTTGACGTCATGTCGCTCTCCGCAGTCCAAAAATCTCATAAACTATTACATTTCGTGTTTATCACTTTATGAAATTATATATCATGTTTTTATATAAAAGAAATATATCTTAATAAATTACAAAATGAAAACAAAATAGATTAACACAAACCCACGCAAAGTAACCTTTTGCACGTTATGACGTCATGTCGCTCTCGCAGTACTAAAATCTTATAAACTGATATATTTCGTGTTTATCACTTTACTAAATTGTATTTCACGTTTTTCTATATAAAAGAAATATATATGAATGGATTACAAAATGAAACCTAAATAGATTAACACAGACCCATGCAAAGTAACCTTTCGCGCGGCTATGACGTCCATGGCACTCTCGCAGTGCAAAATTGTTATAAACTGTTATATTTTGTGTTTATCATTTTATGAAATTATATTTCACGTTTTTGATATAAAAGAAATATATTCGAATAAACAACAAAATGAAAGCTAAATAGACTAACACAAACCCACGCAATGTAACCTTTCACTCGTTATGACGTCATGTCGCTCACGCAGTACAGAAATCTCATAAATTGTTATATCTCGTGTTTATCACTTTACGAAATTATATTTCACGTTTTTTATATAAAATAAAAATATATTTGAATAGATTGCAACATGAAAACTAAATAGATTAACACAAACCCACTCAAAGTAACCTTTCGCACGTTATGACGTCATGTCGCTCTCTCAGTACAAAAATCTTATAAAATGTTATATCTCGTGTTTATCACTTTATGAAATTATTTTTCACATTTTTTATATAATAGAAATATTTTTGTCTTAAAAAAAAAAATTAAATAGATTTACACAAACCCACGCAAAGAACATAAGAACATAAAGGAGGCTGCAAAAGACCATAAGGCCTACACTAGGCAGCTCCGTATCCATCACCACCTGTCATCCCCATCCATAAAGTTGTCTAATCGTTTTTTAAAACAACTGATAGTTTCAGCGCTTACTACATGGTTACTAAGTTTATTCCATTCATCGACCACCCTATTAGTAAACCAATTCTTGCCTATTTCCTTCTTAAATCTAAATTTGTCCAGTTTGTACCCATTACTGCGAGTCCTGCCCTGTTGTTTTATTATGATGACCTTGTTTGCATTCACCCTTTGATCCACTTGAACACTTCTATTAGATCATCCCGCATTCTGCGTCTTTCCAGAGAGTGTAAGTTTAGGTGCCTAAGCCTCTCTTCGTAAGGCAAATTTCCGAGTCCTTGTATCATTTTGGTCATTCTTCTCTGTACTGATTCTAGTGAATTTACGTCCATTCTGTAGGACGGAGACCAAAACTATACCGCATAGTCAAGGATGGGTCTAACCTCTCGCGGGTTATGACGTCATGTTGCTCTCGCAGTACAAAAATCTCATAAACTGTTATATTTCGTGTTTATCACTTTATGAAATTATTTCACTTTTTTATATAAGATAAATTTATTTGGATAAATTACAAAATAAAAACTAGATTAACACAAACCCGGGCAAAGGTAACCTTTTGCATGTTATGAAGTCATATCGCTCTCGCAGTCCAAAAATCTCATAAACTATTATATCTTGTGTATCACTTTATGAAATTATATTTCACGTTTTTTATATAAAAGAAATATATTTGAATAAGCTACAAAACGAAAACTAACTAGATTAACACAAACCCACGCAAAGTAACCTTTCGGACGTTTATGACGTCATGTCGCTCCCGTAGTCCAAAAATCTCATAAACTGTTTATATTTTCGTGGTTATCACATTATGAAATAATATTTCACGTTTTTATATAAAAAGAAATATATTTGAATAAATTAAAGAATATTTACTAAAGAGATTAACACAAACCCACGCAAAGTAACCTTTTGTGCGTCATGACGTCATGTCGCTCCCGCAATACGAAAATCTCATTTCGTGTTTATCACTTTATGAAATGATATTTCATCTTTTTATAATAGAAATATATTTGAATAAATTTGTTATTACGAACATATTATATATATATATATATATATATATATATATATATATATATATATATATATATATATATATATATATATATATATATATATATATATAATATGTTCGTAATAACAAATTTATTCAAATATATTTCTATTATAAAAAAAAAATGTGTGTGTGATGTTTATATACTATTTTATTTCTGATTGTTTGGGTGGTGTCGTGTGAAGCGATCATCCTGATTGGCTGCTGCGTAGTCATCAGGACCTGACCTGACATCATCACGCTGTCAGGGGTACCAACCTCAATTCAGCGCAGTAAATATAAACTTTCACAAATACCAACAGCAATTCCATCTATATGCCAAAGGCTTTTTCCCCCTTATATGGGAGGTAGCCAAATCAAGAGGCAAGTACCCACTCCCACCTGTATATAAAAATAAATGTATAATATTCAAATTACTGACATGACGTAGCTGCATTTCCAATTAATTAATAAGACGCACGATATATGTATATATATACATATATATATATATATATATATATATATATATTGAAAAATACAAAATATACATAAACACGCCGAAACACGGAAAATTCTATTTATATAAAAAGCGTACACACATAAAATATGAAATCATCTCATACAGGCAAACATATGCACTTATCAAAATGGCCGTTTCAAATTATATATCCACTTCTTGCGAGATAGTAACGGCTTGCAGCATTGTGATATTTTTCCGAGCCTTGGGCGTGACCATAACATTAGCAACTAATTCGATTTCTTTATAAAAGTATTGACAAATTAAACAAATCCGATGTTTACAGATAAAACAAAAAATAAAAAAAATTAAACGATTTTAGATATAAAACAGCGTGTTTCAAAATGATCTTGTATATCTATTACCTAGTTGTAATATACAGGATAACTGTTATCCTCATTTAGTCGCTGTGTTTCCAATGGCCATTTAAAAAAGATATAAATTATTCCATTGTATATTTTTCATTGCTTTCTCAGCAACTATTCACTCAGACTAAAAAAAATATGTCAAAGGCAATGCCCATTATGCAGCAAATGATATATAAATGTTTGTATATTTGTGTTTCAGTTTGTCGTCGCCAAATTTAAAATTGAATGTTTAATGTTCCCGTGCCCGCGCCATTGGCGGTTGACATGCAGGCGCGACATTACGTCACAGGTCTACTCTAACTAAGAGAACGGAGTCGTCTCTAATCTAAGAGAATGGGAATCGTGCAAACATAGAACACCGACCACTAAACACATTTTTATTAAGGAGGGAGGGGGTGGAGGGGGTTGATAGACAAGCTACAGAATTTACGTTTCATGCTACTGAGCGCAAAATATGAATATTTATGTGTATTTGTTTATATACGTATACCCTGACATCCGATGTACTACAGCTATGCAAATATATAGCAAATGCTTATTTTTGACACAAATTTTTTATCTCCAGCAGTTTTCCTGTAATATATTCTTTTTTATATAAATAAGACTGTAATAATTAAAATATATTCAATATACTTGTATAGGTTTTGTCACATAAAATAGGACATCTTGACAAGACGCATGCATATATATTATATGGCAACAAGGGCACCGGGAGGGAGCGGGTGAGGGGATGGAGGAAAATTTGGTTTGACATAGGGAGGGTGAGAGATAGGGAGGGAAGGACAAGATTTTCTATATATATATATGTATATGTGTATATATATATATATATATATATATATATAAATATATATATATTCTTGTCTTTTTTTTCAGAGAAAATCGCAGTAAAGGAACAAGGAGAGAAGAGAGGGGGAGGGAGAGAGGGAGGAGGAGGTGGGGAAAGAATGTTTGTAGGTATTTCCTACCGAGATACTACAACAAGGGGATATAATATTTGACGACGTACGTGGAGTGGCGGTCTTGCTTCCAGACGAATCTCCACTTTCCGACGCTGTAATATTGTGGGAAGATATCCTCATCATCTCTCTCAACCACCTCCATCTCAACATCTACACAACACAACAGAAAATGGCTCCTCCCACTTCCCTCCCTAACCCTCCCGTCTTCAAAATTTTCTCATTTAATTCGCCTCATTTTTTATCTCAATTTTCGACCCAATTTCATTCTGAATTTTTATTTAGGTGTTATCACCATCATCATCATCATCATCTTTATTGTCTTCATTATCATTATCAAATCTACGGAGACAGCTATGTTCGTTTCTCTGATTCATGGCCACAGCTACAATATCGACATAAATATATATATATATATATATATATATAATATTGTAGTTTATATATTTTTTTCGTTCTGGGCTAGAATTTTTTATTCAGATGAGTACATACACCAACCATTAATCCTACTCACCATCAGGCGGAAAATAAATAAAGACGAAGTCAAACTTAAGGCGTTCAGATTTGAGACGACAAAACAACGATGACGACAATATAAAACTTCTACTCTCGCCACCCACACTCTACCGAACATATATACACGATTTTCTTATTTCTTTGCAAAAGATAAAATAAAAATAATTAATTTGAAATATTCAAAATAACATTTCAAGTCAAAGAAAAAATCAGCTGAAGCTATCCTGAGGAAAACTACTGTGATGTTCCATGGATTCGAAGATATTTGAATTCAGTCACGTGACTCCTACCTGCCAATCACGGAGGATGTCATGACAGGCGTACTAAATGTACCCTAAAAGTATGTATGTGTGTGTGTGTGTGTGTGTGTGTGTGTGTGTGTGTGTGTGTGTGTGTGTGTGTGTGTGTGTGTGTGTGTGTGTGTGTGTGTTTGTGTGTGTGTGTGTGTGCTTGGATGCGCTCTAATCCCTCGTTTTCCCCTTCGGCCTCGGCCTCGGGACGGAACCCCAACACGGGATCCCCAGCACGAAGAAGAACGCGAAGAAGAACGCGAGGAAGAAGAACGCGAAGAAGAAGAAGAACGCGAAGAAGAAGAAGAACGCGAAGAAGAACACAAAGAAGAACGCGAAAAAGAAGAAGAAGAAGAGGAACGCGAAGAAGAAGAAGAAGAAGAAGAAGAAGAAGAAGAAGAACGCGAAGAAGAACACGAAGAAGAAGAAGAACGCGAAGAAGAAGAAGAAGAAGAAGAATACCACCTGGCCCCGACTTACCCAAGCGCTTTTTCAAGAATATTTTTAGGACAAAGTGTCACCGTAATACCACCTGTCCCCGACTTCTACAGTGTTTTTAGAAGAATATTTTTATTTAGACTTAGATATATATATATAGATATATATACATATATATACATATATATATATATATATATATATATATACACATATATTCCTTTCTTTAGTTTGGTTTCAAGGTGTGTTATGATAACAGCATTAGAAACAAAAATAATTGTATTTCGTATGTTCTATGAGAAGAAATATTAATTGGAAAATTATGAAAAATCAAACAAACAAGAAATTGTACCTGGCAACATGTGTAAAAGTTGTTTGTTCGAATGGTACCCTTGACTTGGGCTTTGTTTCTGTTGATGGACTATATGCGCATATCATTATAAACATTCTATGTATATTATATCTTGAGTGTAGTGTGTCTGCGTCTGCCATTACAGATCTTATTTGTGAAAATTTATTTATTTATTCATTTATTCATATTTTGTGCGCATACGGACGAAGTCGTTGAACAAGAGTTAAGCTAAATTTGTGTGAAATAAAAATATTTTCCTTAACAAAGCCAAAACAAACAATGAAAATCTAAGATTAATTTTATGTTATTGTACTAATATGTTAGATAATGTTAGATAAGTTAGATAAATTTGTTTTTGTGATTTATATAGTATCCAGATGAGCTAGTCCAGGGGCTCCCAGAGTGGTCGATATCGACCCCCAGGGATGGATCAATGAGACCATCCATCCAAGGAAGGGGTCGACGACAAATAGCCAAGGGGTCGAGCCAAGGGGGTCATTAGATTGCTAGCTAGGGGGTCGATGAGACCATCCATGGGGTCAAAAGGGGGTCAGTAGATTGCTAGGGGGTCGAAAGGGGTCAGTAAATTACTATTGGGTCGAAAAGGGTCATTAAATGACTATGGGGTCGAAAGGCAGTCTTAAGATTAAATGGTTAGTATGAAATGATCCTGTTCTCTTCCCCCCGTACTGAAAGAGTGAGAATAATCAACCAACCAATACCTAATCTTAAAGAAAAACCATGTCAGTTCACGCTGAGCCAAAAATCCTCCCCATTCTGTGCGTGTAGGGAGAATCTCACATCTTATATTCTAATTCTGTCAGCATTATGCGTAGATGTTCTATACAACGAAAATTGATGCGTCATTGTCTGTATGTATGTAAGTACATGCGTTAGCGGGCGTGAATCTTCTAGAACATTAAAATTGCCATTTCTCTTTACATCAATTATAATTTTATTTTTGTATGCAAAAGTTGAATGAATGGGAGATAGATTAGTATATATTATAAAAATTTGAATGATTATATTATATTTGAGTACATGTTAATTTCTGTGTGCAAGGAATGATTGTGGAAAATTTAGATAAATAGGCAACTGTTTTGGGCACGCGAACAGAGTGAAAGCGTCACGCAGGCCAGGCAGTCACGAGCGAGCGGGCATTGAAGTCAGATCACGTGTCAGAGAGAGTGAGCCAGTGAGAACTTGTATTGTAAATTCCCTGTGAAATTACACTTTGAAAATACCTTCAGCGTTTCCTTTCCACCTTATTGGCCAACCAATATGGTGATGATGATGATGGTGATTATTATTATTATCATTATCATTATTATTATTATTACTATTATTATTATTATCATTACGATGATGATGATGATGATGATGTTTATGATGATGGTGGTGGTGGTGATGATAGAATTATATTATGATGATGATGATAATGATATTAGTGATGATGATCACGATAATTATTATCATCATTATTATTATTATCATTATTATTATTGTTATGATGATGGTGAAGATGATGATAATAGTGATGATGATGATAGGTATCATTATTATTATTATTATTATTATTATTATCATCATTGTTATTACTATTATGATGATGGTGATGATGATGATGACGGTATTGATGATGATGATGACGGTATTGATGATGATGGTGGTGGTGATGATATTGTTAAAGATGATGATGATGATGTGTATGATTGAATGTGTGTGTGCGTGCGTGTATGTGTAGAGGAGATATGGATCAAAAGGTCTCCTGTCGGCATGCTCCGCCTTTGTAATCCTTTGTAAAGGAGAGTGTGGACTATTGCTTTTGTTGGACGTAAGTGCAGCTTTTGATACGGTAGTGCATGATGTATTGTTTCGAGTTTGTGAACACATTGGCATTGAAGGTGCTGCTCTCTCGTATCTTAAGAGTTACCTGGAAGGTAGGACCTACTGTGTACAAATAGGTAATGAGTTTTATAACTCGATACCTTTGACTAGGGGAGTGCCTTAAGGTAGTGTGCTGGGGCCGGTACTTTTTTGTATATACACTGCTGACTTATCTATAGTACTTCAGAAGCATGGAGTTAAGTTTAAACTGTTTGCTGACGACACTCGGTTTTATATGTCTATAACAAATATACATGATGCCGAAGATCATCTTAGTGCTATACTGGTTGACATTAAACATTGGATGGACTCTAGAAAACTGAAATTGAACGAAGATAAAACTGAGTGTTTGTTTATCGGCTGTGAAATTGACTTTGAACGTCTGGGTGTTCGAGTCTTGAATGTGAATAATTCAGAGATCACAGTGAGCAACTGTGTGAAGAGTCTCGGGGTGCTGCTAGACAGCGAACTTATGATGAGAGAACAGATAAATCAGACGGTGCAAGTAGCTGGTTATCATTTGAGAAACTTAGCGTTTGTAAGGAAATACCTTGATGGGAATTCTATTAGGAAACTTATTTATAATCATGTGTTGGGTAAATTGGACTACTGCAACTCTTTATATTATGGTCTTCCAAACTACTTATTGAAGAAACTTCAATTAATTATGAATAGGGCTGCGAGATTGATAAAGGGTCAGTCTAGAAGGGAACGAATAACTCCAACGTCAATACAGCTGCATTGGCTCCCAGTCAAAGCACGCATCATGTATAAACAGTGTGTTATGGTGTATCAGGCATTGAAGTTTGGGAGGCCTAATTCTATGTGTGATATGCTCGTGGACTTCCGAATAGATACTGATATAGCCTTGCGACACAGTATTAAAGTGAATAGACTATTAGAGCCAAGGTTTTATAGAGAATCTGGGAGTAGAGCGTTTGTTGATAGTGCTCCCCGTCTCTATAATAGACTTCCTGAAAATGTTAAAATAGCTGAAACTACGACCATCTTCAAGAAGAGACTGAAGACACACTTCTTCACTACTTCGTATGACTTGGAGAATGTAGTGATGAAATCAGATTTTGGACTTTACATATTCTACGTGGGAGGGGGGCTTGGAGAGCTATCATCGGCTGAAAGCCCCTTGAAGCCATCACCTAAGTAACCTAAGTAAGTGTGTGTGTGTGTGTGT